>NW_026916670.1:0-1466 GCF_035046485.1 Aedes albopictus
TCCCGGAGGCATTCCTGGAGGAATTCCCGGAGGCATTCCTGGAGGAATTCCCGGAGGCATTCCTGGAGGAATTCCCGGAGGCATTCCTGGAGGAATTCCCGGAGGCATTCCTGGAGGAATTCCCGGAGGCATTCCTGGAGGAATTCCCGGAGGCATTCCTGGAGGAATTCCCGGAGGCATTCCTGGAGGAATTCCCGGAGGCATTCCTGGAGGAATTCCCGGAGGCATTCCTGGAGGAATTCCCGGAGGCATTCCAGGAGGAATTCCCGGAGGCATTCCTGGGGGAATTCCCGGAGGCATTCCTGGGGGAATTCCCGGAGGCATTCCTGGAGGAATTCCCGGAGGCATTCCTGGAAGAATTCCCGGGGGCATTCCAGGAGGAATTCCCGGAGGCATTCCAGGAGGAATTCCCGGAGGCATTCCTGGAGGAATTCCTGGAGGAATCTCCGGAGGAATTCCTGGAGGAATCTCCGGAGTAATTCCTGGAGGAATCTCCGGAAGAATTCCTGCAAGAATCTCCGGAGGAATTCCTGCAGGAATTCCTGGAGGAATCCCCGGAGGAATTCCTGGAAGAATACCCGGAGGAATTCCTGGAGGAATACCCGGAGGAATTCCTGGAGGAATACCCGGAGGAATTCCTGGAGGAATACCCGGAGGAATTCCTGGAGGAACACCCGGAGGAATTCCTGGAGGAATACCCGAAGGAATTCTTGGAGGAATACCCGAAGGAATTCTTGGAGGAATACCCGGAGGAATTCCTAGAGGAATACCTGGAGGAATTCCTAGAGGAATACCTGGAGGAATTCCTAGAGGAATACCCGGAGGAATTCCTAGAGGAATACCCGGAGGAATTCCTAGAGGAATACCCGGAGGAATTCCTAGAGGAATACCCGGAGGAATTCCTAGAGGAATACCCGGAGGAATTCCTAGAGGAATACCCGGATGAATTCCCGGAGGAATTCCTGGAGGAATCCCCGGAGGAATTCCTGGAGGAATCCCCGGAGGAATTCCTGGAGGAATCCCCGGAGGAATTCCTGGAGGAATCCCCGGAGGAATTCCTGGAGGAATCCCCGGAGGAATTCCTGGATGAATCCCCGGAGGAATTCCTGGAGGAATCCCCGGAGGAATTCCTGGAGGAATCCCCGGAGGAATTCCTGGAGGAATCCCCGGAGGAATTCCTGGAGGAATCCCCGGAGGAATTCCTGGAGGAATCCCTGGAGGAATTCCTGGAGGAATCCCCGGAGGAATTCCTGGAGGAATCCCCGGAGGAATTCCTGGAGGAATCCCCGGAGGAATTCCTGGAGGAATCCCCGGAGGAATTCCTGGAGGAATCCCCGGAGGAATTCCTGGAGGAATCCCCGGAGGAATTCCTGGAGGAATCCCCGGAGGAATTCCTGGAGGAATCCCCGGAGGAATTCCTGGAGGAATCCCCGGAGGAATTCCTGGAGGAATCCCCGGAGGAATTC
>NW_026916671.1:0-1439 GCF_035046485.1 Aedes albopictus
TCCCAAGGCATTCTGGAACCACGTCAACGAGCAACGAAAGGAAACTGGTCTCCCCACGGTCATGTTTAAGGGTAGCACGGAGAGCTCGTCGACTAAGGACATCTGCGATCTCTTTCTTAGTCAGTTTTCTGACGTTTTCGTATCGGAAACACTAAATGAGCACCAAATTTTCCTGGCCGCAAACAACATCCCGGTTCATCCTCCTGTAGGTGACCATCCGTCGGTCGATATTGAAATCGTCCGTAATGCTTGTTCCTCTTTGAAAGGGTCAACTAGTTGCGGTCCGGATGGAATTCCTGCAATTGTTTTGAAGAAATGCTGTTCTTGGTTAGCCACGCCCCTATCTCATATTTCCAACTTGTCACTACAAGTTGGAGCATTCCCAGATCGCTGGAAACAATCGTACATCTTCCCAGTTTTTAAAAAAAGGAAACAAACGTGACGTTAGCAACTATCGTGGCACAGCAGCTCTGTGTGCTGTTTCTAAGTTGTTTGAGAAAATTGTTTATGATTTTTTACTGCACAACTGCAATCGCATCATCTCGAACTATCAGCATGGTTTTATGCCAAAACGTTCGACAAACACTAATTTAATCGCATACACGTCGTTCATAGCATTATCCCTACAAAAAGGCCAACAAGTAGATTCGATCTATACGGATTTTTCAGCTGCCTTCGATAAAATCAACCATCAAATAGCTGTTGCCAAATTTGAGCGTCTTGGATTCGGTGGACCGTTTCTCCGTTGGCTGAAATCCTACTTATGTGATCGTGAAATGGCTGTCAAGATTGGAGACTGCATTTCGCCCTTTTTCCTCGCTAGTTCAGGGGTACCGCAAGGTAGTCACTTAGGGCCACTCATATTTCTAGTATATCTGAATGACGTGCATGCCCTACTTGAAACGTGTAAGCTTTCCTTTGCTGACGACTTCAAATTATATTTTGTTGTAAACGACGTTCGTGACGCACTTTTCCTGCAATCTCAACTAGATGTGTTCATTGGCTGGTGTGAAACAAATCGAATGGTGCTGAATGCTGGAAAATGCTCAGTGATTTCGTTCTCCCGTAAACGCTCAACATTACACTTCGATTACAAAATACGATCTACCGTTCTTAAAAGAGAGTCAGTGGTTAAGGATCTAGGTGTTTTATTAGATGTCAAACTAACTTTTAAGGAACACGTCGCTTTCGTAACTTCTAAAGCTTCAAAAATGCTTGGTTTTATATTCCGTGTGGCGAAACATTTCAAAAATATTCAATGTTTGAAATCCCTGTATTGTTCATTAGTAAGGTCAATCTTGGAGTATTCGTCGGTTGTTTGGTCACCGTATTATATGAATAGTAAACTGCAGATCGAAGCAATTCAGCGCAAGTTTATACGTTTCGCTTTACGCCATCTGCCATGGAACGACCCCAACAATCTGCCAAACTACAACGAG
>NW_026916672.1:0-1430 GCF_035046485.1 Aedes albopictus
CAACATGTCGCCCTTTTTGTAGATGGGACACACGATTCCTTCTATCCACTCCTCCGGTAATACTTCCTCCTCCCAAATCTTGGTAATGACCCAGTGTAGTGCTCTCACCTGTGCTTCTCCACCGTGTTTTAGTAACGCCCTTGGTAGTTGATCTGCTCCAGCGGCTTTGTTGTTTTTCAACCGGCTAACCTCCTTTTCAATCTCTTGGAGGATAGGGGCCGGAAATCTTTCGTCCTGCGCACGTACTCCTAGATCTGTTACCACGCCACCTTCGGTGCTTGCAACTTCGCCATTGAGGTGCTCGTAATGCTGCCGCCACCTGTCGACCACCTCACGCTCGCTCGTGAGAATATTCCCGTGATTATCTAGGCACATGTCGGCTTGTGGCACAAAGCCTCTGCGCGTGCGGTTCAGCTTCTCGTAGAATTTTCGTGTGTTCTTAGCGCGGTACAGATCTTCCATCACTTCTTCATCCGGAAGACTGAGTTCTGCCTGTTCCGCGCCTGTTTGTAACGTGCCTCATTCGCTCTCGTACGGTGTTGCAGCATTCTCGCCCATGCTGCTTTCTTCTCGTCTTTCAACTGTTCACATTCGCCGTCGTACCAGTCGTTTCTGTGATTCGGAGTCGCGAAGCCTAGCGCTGCAGCCGAAGTTCTACCTGTGGCAGATCGGATGTACCCCAGCCATCTTCAAGTGTATCGTCAATGAATCTGTCGAACTTAATCCACATGTTTATGCTGTGCAAGCAGCTTCTATACCAACCAGTCATAACTATTTTCTCGACTCCTATGTAACCACTAACCGAATAACATCTTGAGAAGGCGCTTTCTCAGCCTTCTCACAGTTGTTAAATAATAATTATACGGCATCCTCAACTTAATCGATTAAATATAATTTGGTTACGGATACCGTGACGCAGGGCAAGTTGGCTGAGACAATCGATTCACCGATTTAATCGAATGCTTTGAATCGATGTTTTCACATCGATTCGATATTATAAAATGTTGCAAAGCCATAAAATGATCCGTTTGGAGCATGGAGTTCATGGGATGATTTATTTCATATCAAAAATTGAGATTGTACATGTGGAATTGTGTGGAGGAATTCCTGGATGAATCCCTGCAGGAATACCTGAAAGAAATTCCGAAGGAATCCCTGGAGGAATTCCAGGAAAATTTCCTAGAGGACATCCTGGAAAAATTCTTGAATGAATGCCTTGAGCATATTCTGGAAGAAATCTTGAAGGAATCCCTTGATGAACTCCTGGAGAAAATTTGGGAGGAATCCCTGGAGAAGAAACAACTTGAGGAATTCCTGGAAGAATCCTTAGAGAAATTTCTGGCAAAAAATCTCGGAAGATATCCTGGAGGACTTTTGGAATCTTTTGGGCATATTCCTGGTGGAATCCCAGGAGGAACTTCTGGAGAATA
>NW_026916673.1:0-1422 GCF_035046485.1 Aedes albopictus
GGAAAGGAAGGAAAAGGAAGGAAAGGAAGGAAAGGAAGGAAAGGAAGGAAAGGAAGGAAAAGGAAGGAAAGGAAGGAAGAAGGAAGGAAAGGAAGGAAAGGAAAGGGAAGGAAAGGAAGGAAGGAAAGGAAAGGGAAGGAAAGGAAGGAAAGGAAGGAAAGGAAGGAAAGGAAGGAAAGGAAGGAAAGGAAGGAAAGGAAGGAAAGGAAGGAAAGGAAGGAAAGGGAAGGAAAGGAAGGAAAGGAAGGAAAGGAAGGAAGGAAGGAAAGGAGAAAGGAAGGAAGGAAGGAAAGGAAGGAAAGTAGGAAAGGAAGGATAAGTAACAAACTGCCCATGAGAAAGTTCCAATTTTTTTCGATGATTACCAAGAAGATTTTCCCACAACTTTTGAAGATATTCCTGCTGAAAAAATCGGAAAATTTTAAGAGAAATCTCTTGAAGGAATCCTTATTTTGCACTCGCGAATCAGTGTGCACTGACCACTGCCCGGAACTATCACCCCTCCGAATCAACGAAGGAGGGCTCTCTAAGAAGAGGAAGATGAAATCTTCGAGAAAAGTTTCTCCCCAGTTTTAAAGAAGCACTTTCCAGTTGCTATTCTCAAAATTCTCGAGGATTAAATGTGCCCATCGATGGGAGCGAGAAAAGCTTCTTCGTAAATTCGGTCGGTGACGAGGGGGCTCAGGTTCAGCAGCGAGGAAATGCATTACTGACAAGATAAGAGATTAAATTTAATTAATTTAATTTGGAAATTAATGCGAGAAATTTACGTTCAGCGTCCGGCGGTGTAGTGCCACCGAGGGAAAAAATTTCCCTTCCGAGTGGCTGTGCTTTTTTCTTCTTCTTATTTTTTGGGAGTAGAGGTTTGGTGACCCTGCCGTGTGACGCAACGGCGACGATGGCGTCCGGTGATTTAATGCGCCGGGAATGCAGCAGCTAGAAGGGCGCAAACTTCTGGGCGGAGGAAAACTTTAAGAAAATTGCATTTTTCTGGTTATCTTTTTGCGTTTATGCGCATATTTTGTCGCTTGTGAGTTGAAAATTTATTTCCCCTGGATGCTTTGCGTGGATGAAAGTGAAAAATGGGACTACCGTGGCAAGGAAATGAAAATAGGAGAAAGTGTGTGTGTCACTAGCGAAACAAGTTTTCCAATAAAAATGTTTGTGAAATAAAACCAGGGCAGATTAATATCATTTGTATGAAGTAAGAAAACGATAGAACGACGACTACAGATAAAAAACAGCAAAAGTGAAAAAAGAATAAAAAAGAAGAAAACGAAATAGAATAGGAAAAACATAAAAGTAAAGAAAAAAATAGGTAATGAGAAAAAAGAATGAAAGAAAAGGTAAATTGAGAAAAGGTAGTAATAGGAGGAATAGAACAAATGAGGTGAAGAAAAAGGATAATAAGTAAAGGAAGAA
>NW_026916674.1:0-1422 GCF_035046485.1 Aedes albopictus
CGAGAGTCGTATTATTTAGCGTAAATTGAAAAATTTCCATACGCCTGGGTTTGGTGCAACCATTAAAACAAGTGGGTCGTTATGTGAAATTTACACGTGGGTTAAAAATGGCTTCATGATGACTTTTTACGTTATTCTAACATCCAACGCTTGGGTTGGATGCAATTGATGTATGGATCAATTGAATTCGGCATTGATTCATTCTCGGGATTGGATAGAGTGGAAGCGATACAAGAGTCGTATTATGTACCATAAGTAAAGCAATCACAAAATCTCCAACACCTGGGTTGATGCAAGTATTATCGAAACTTGGGTAGTTGTACCAAATCAACGCATGGGTTGAAAGTGGCTTCACCGGATAACCTTTTACGGACTTCTAACATCCGACACTGGCGTCGAAGGCAATTGACGCATGGGTCAAAGTTGAATTCGATCAAAACGCTTAAATTTTGGAAATAAATATGAAAATAGCGACACATGGGTCGTTATGCTGACTCAAGTCGTAGGTCGAAGAGAACATACGGATTACCTTTTATGGACATTCAACATACGGATCGAGTTAATAAAGTGAAGTCTGAATAGGAAAGATGTTGTTGTCTAACATGCAGGTTGAAATAAAGGTCTACGAAAACAGTTTGAAATTCTGGCAACACCTGATGCATGCGTTGGCTGAGAAGTAGCGCTTGGTATTTGGGCAATCAACGGATGCGATCACAACGCAAATACAACTTGCTATTGAGTGAGAGGGCCAGCATTCAATTACTTAGGAACAGTGATGAAAATGTTCTCATCATGAATCAACTCGCGAGTGAAAAGTCAAAACAAGGTTTACTCAGAGTTCCGAGAGTAAACAGTGTGTGAGTTTATTCGCACCCGCCTACTTCGTGAGTAAGAAGCAAAATGAAAACAAAAACACTCACGAACTTTTGTTCGTGAAAAACTAGTGGGTGTGTGAGAACTGCAATTTAGTGTGGCTTTAATAGCAAATCAAGTGATTATCCACCATAAACTAATGCTTTGTGCTTCATTGTTTCTGAAAAGCAGAACTGCCAACCGAGTAAATGCGTTTTTCATGAAAATGCAATGAATTTGTATGGAGGAGTTTTTTGAATTAGCGAAATACAAGAATACGAGTATGAATTTCGTTGTCGTAAATGTGGATGTAGAAGTAATTAATTGAAGCTATCCATCAGAAGTCAAGACAGTTTTGAACCTTTCATACGAATCAGTAGCACCATTTTAAGCAAGCTATCAATAATGCAAGGCATATGTTCAGCTGCAAAGCCAAAGAGCATTACAAAGTTGATTAAAGGACAATTAATAAAATTTTGTGAACAGAGCAGCATCGAACCATCAGCGACTCAAAAATACGAAACTAATTGCGGCACGGTCAACTGATAGTTCTCTAAAACCTGAATAGAT
>NW_026916675.1:0-1417 GCF_035046485.1 Aedes albopictus
ACTGTGAAAAAAAATCTTTTTTTAACATTAAAAAATATCATTTTTGTCACAAAAACTCAAATATCTCAAAACCCTATCTTTTTACCAACGTAATTTTTTAGGGAAAACGGTCCATTGTATTAGCAATCTACTATAAAAATTTGGTGATGATAAACTAATAAACAAAAAAGTTATGACAATTCAAACATTTCACAATTTTCACATTTAGTAATAATTTTTTTTTCTGTGTAAATTATTTCGGCCGGAAATCGCAGTTTGATGCTGATTTTATTGTTAATGGCCTTGCGTGAGTAAAACAAGCTGTTTTTATTATGTATTATGTATATTATATGTACAGTAATGTTCCGATTTTATCACGCCCTCCGCGCATTAGTCGTTTATTCATTAATTTGCTGTTACATTTGAGGACAAGTGTTTTCCCTCTTCTTCAAGATGAATGTTGAAAGCGTGTTTTGCAACCTTTTAAAATATTGAAATGGGTATAGATGTTGAAGTATATTTCAAAGCATTTTTGAAAAGGGGCATGATTAAATTGTTTAAACAGATGTCGCTGATGGTATGGTGGCATTGAAGGAAATGAAATGGCAGACGAGCTTGCTAAAAGTGGTTCCAATTTACAGTTTGCTGGCCCAGAACCATTCTGTGGTATATCAAACTGTACAATTAAAATGGACCTGAAACGCTGGGCTGAGCAGAGGGTGATATCCAATTGGATGGATGTCAAAAATTGCAATCAGTCAAAACGATTTATAACACCAAATGCTTATAAAACCAAAAAGCTCTTAGAGCTCAACAAGAGAGCTCTATGTACATTAGACCTGTTCACTTTGAAACTTTTTTTCTCCGATTCTCCGTGACACATCAAATTATCAACCCACATGCAAAAACAAGTCTTCAGTCCAAAATTGAGCCAAATTGATAAAGATTTAAAGGTGTATCAAATCGATTTTGTGTTTTTTTATCCGTTTTTACAGAAATTTACTCATAAATCCAGAAAATTGCTTCGAAAAGGTGCCGGAGATACCGTTAGGATATAGTTAGTACAATACTCTACAACTTTGCCGAAGATACTACGGTGTTTAAATTGCTTATTTCGAAGCTATTCAATAATTTTAGTTGAAAAATCACGAAAAAACACGATATTTTTACGATTTTACATATAAAAGTCATGTAATTTTACATTATTTTACGTGACTAAATTAATTAGCTATTTCTCCTTTGTGTAACGAACATTTCGTCCATACATCGTTTTTGTGTAGGAATTCGTTTTCAATGACTAATTATCAAAAGTATGTCACGTTGATACTAAAAATCGCGTAGAGTTGCCAGCACGAATTAAAACAAAGTTACCCATGATTAAGACGTCATGCCATCGTATTCTAATGTCTTCTGATTCAAGTATCAGAAATGGCGCAGA
>NW_026916676.1:0-1393 GCF_035046485.1 Aedes albopictus
TGAAGTCACGACCGAAAACCAGGAATCATTAAGGAAACAATGGGAGCGAACAAACCTACCTCGACAACCAATACAACCGGCGGTAAAGCTGTACAAACCAGCTGTGAAGGAGAAGGACAAAAAGAAGAATACAAAACGACGACACACAGAAGAGGAATGCAGCACAGAAAAGCAAGCAAGGAACAGCGAACATCAAACCTGCAAGATCGATCGGGAGGACGGAGTAGGGCTTAACAACCCACACCGAGTCACCGACAAGGAACAGCTAGAAAGGATGATCATTGAAGAAAAGCGCAAAACGTTGGAGACCGCGCACCGCGATTTCCAGGAAAAGGTAATGAAGTTTTACTCGATGTGTATTGATCATGATATGCCAGACGATGTACAAGAGAAGTTCAAGAGCATCTCGAAGCAATGCTTCGACTTAGCTCAGACTTTCTTGTAGGGATCTTCACGCCAAACGAAGATAGCTCGTTTAGGATATTGCAATGCAATATCCAAAGCATGTATAAGAACAAAGCCGAACTGCAACGAGTTTTAACATCTGGGGATTACGACGCAACTTTGCTATCAGAAACATGGACGGATCTAACACTAGAGGATACCAACAAATACCGAATTTCCACGTATCACCAAATTCTACATTCTCGCTATGACAATTATGGAGGAGCGGCCATCCTCCTGAAAAAAGACTTCAACTTTTCTCTATTGACTTTACCCGGACTATCAGACTACACACAGGCTACTGCTCTGAAAATACTATCTTTGGAGTTGGTACTTGTGTCGATTTACATCAGCCCAACGGCCGATAACAAATCGGTAGAGGACGACCTAATCAAAATTTTCGGAGTATTGCGATCTTTTCGAAAGGTTATAATAGGAGGAGACCTGAATGCTCACCATTATTTGTGGGGAAATGATCGTTCGGATAAGCGTGGCGAAGTTCTGATGCAACTGGTGGAGGACTTCAACTACCTCATCTTGAACGATGGATCACCAACGTACGTTCCGATCAGACTAGATCAATCATCTACTGCTATTGACATCACTATGAGCACTCCCAACGTTTTCACCGACCTGGAGTGGAAGGTGTTGGACACGGGTATCGGAAGCCACCATCTAGCCGTAGAAATCAACTTCAACGCAGGGACAGTTAAGCGACCTGTTCGATATGTATACGACCAACAGAAGATCAACAAGAGCCTGGCAGATTTGGACAAAGAAGATGTAAGAGGGATAGAAGATTTGCAAAGAAATGTGAAAAGGGTGAGTAAGGCACATAGAAGAATAGATAAAAGGGAACCTAAATATTGGTGGACTCAAGAGGTTGAAGATGCATGGAAACAAAAATCGGAAGCGAGGAGGAAGTTCAACCGAGAATCAAATCTGGAAA
>NW_026916677.1:0-1383 GCF_035046485.1 Aedes albopictus
TTATGTTCTGAATGAGTCTCATTTGAATAATTTGAACGGCGAACAACAAGCTTAACGATTTTTTTGAAGTATGGGGATTGTTTGATTAATTATGCATAAAATTATCTTTTGGCAGGCACAAAGATACTGTATTATCAGGGAAATCAAGAACTTTTTAAAAACAAAAACATTCTGGATCGGTCGAGAATCGAAACCGTAACCATCAGTATGATCTTGATGAATACCCGTGCGCGTACCGAATTGGCTACATGAGCCCTTAAGGGGAAAGGAAACATACTGAAAAAAAAAAATGTAATTAGAAGGCACGAAATGTTGCTAATTGACAAATTAAGAGATGATATTTGTGAAAAAAGTAGCGTTCTTGTGGGACTCGAATCCACGACTCCGTATTCGCTATACCGGCGCTGTAACCAACTAAGCCACAGAACAAGAACAATTCTGCGCAATAGAAAACCAAACTGACTCCGAAGCCACATCGTGTGCACTCCTTTTTCACAAACCCATCTCTCTTTCGGCTTGTAGTTAGTGGGCACAAACACGAGTGTGTTGCATCTAAGCCGAAAGAGAGATGTGTGTGTGTGTGTGTGTGTGTGTGTGTGTGTGTGTGTGTGTGTGTGTGTGTGTGTGTGTGTGTGTGTGTGTGTGTGTGAAAAAGGAGTGTTCTTGGTGTGGCTTCAAAGTCAGTTTAGTTTTCTATTCCACATAACTGTTACTTGTTCTGTGGCTTAGTTGGTTAAAGTGCCGGTCTAGCGAATACGGAGTCGTGGGTTTGAATCCCTCCAAAACGCGATTTTTGTCACAAATTTCATCTCTCAATTTGTCAATTAGCAACATTCCGTGCTTTCTAATTACAAGTACCTTTCAGGAACCTCATAAATTTCCTTCTCAATAAAACTTATCAAAAAACCATTTGATTTTTTCACGAAGCAACCTTGAAATCTCTTCATTGATATCAACAGAAGCTTCTCTAGCTCAATCCATCTTACACCCTTCTACCTCCTTCAAGATCCTCTCAGTAACCCTGTATCTCTAAAGTTGGTTTTATTTTTTTGGAACCCCTTCTCCCATCTTTTCCCTGAATCCATTTAGGTAAAAATTATCTTAATGGATATTCGGATGAAATGTTTTATTGTTTTATCATTGTTTTATCATACTGTCAAACTGAAACAGAATCACCAAGTATGTGACAATCAATCCAACAGTCTGCAAAAAAGAAAACAATATTCTAGAAATAAAAATCTCACGAAATCCATTCATAACTCACCGAAAACAATACTGGAAAGCTACTGTCGTAAAATTTAAACTTCAACCCAGACGGCCGTGCCCTTATCTGCCAGGCAACATTTCGAAGAGCCTTTTCCATCCTGGGGTCCCGTACGTTGT
>NW_026916678.1:0-1375 GCF_035046485.1 Aedes albopictus
GATGGAGACAAAGGCAGCCGAATACCGACAAAAAGGTGTCAAAGTCTGTGATCGCTAACAAGACTGACAGTGGCCCTACCAACGGAAGAGCAGCTTGCCACAGCTACACTTGAAGATGGCTGAAGGGACATCCGATCCGCCATAGGTAGTACCTCGGCTACAGCACAAGGCTTCGCGAATCACAGAAACGACTGGTACGACGGCGAATGTGAACAGTTGAAAAACGAGAAGAATGTAGCATGGGCGAGAATGCTACAACACCGTACGAGAGCGAATGAGGCACGTTACAAACAGGCGCGGAACAGGCAGAACTCAGTCTTCCGGATGAAGAAGAGCCAGCAGGAAGAACGAGATTGCGAAGCGATGGAAGAGCTGTACCGCGCTAAGGACACACGAAAGTTCTACGAGAAGCTGAACCGTTCGCGCAGAGGCTTCGTGCCACAAGCCGACATGTCCGAGATAATTACGGGAATATTCTCACGAGCGAGCGTGAGGTGGTCGACAGGTGGCGGCAGCATTACGATGAACAGCTCAATGGCGACGTTGCAAGTACCGAAGGTGGCGTGGTAACAGATTTAGGAGTATGTGCACAGGACGAAAGACTTCCGGCCCCTGACCTCCAAGAGATTGAGGAGGAGGTTGGCCGGTTGAAAAACAACAAAGCCACTGGAGCAGATCAACTACCAAGCGAGCTTCTGAAATACGGTGGAGAAGCACTGGTGAGAGCACTACACTGGGTCATTACCAAGATTTGGGAAGAGGAAGTATTACCGGAGGTCCGGAGGAGTGGATGGAAGGTATGGTGTGTCCCATCTACAAAAAGGGTGGCAAGTTGGATTGCGGGAACTACCGCGCGATCACACTACTGAGCGCTGCCTACAAGATACTCTCTCAAATTTTATGCCGCCATCTATCACCGATTGCAAGAGAGTTCGTGGGGCAATATCAGGCTGGATTTATGGGTGAACGCGCTACAACGGACCAGATGTTCGCCATCCGCCAGGTGTTGCAGAAATGCCGCGAATACAACGTGCCCACACATCACTTGTTCATCGATTTCAAATCGGCGTATGATACAATCGATCGAGAACAGCTATGGCAGATTATGCACGAATACGGATTCCCGGATAAACTGATACGATTGATCAAGACGACGATGGATCGAGTGATGTGCGTAGATCGAGTATCAGGGTTACGGCAAGGTGATGGTCTTTCGTGCCTGCTGTTCAACATTGCGTTAGAGGGTGTAATAAGGAGATTAACACGAGTGGAACTATTTTCACGAAGTCCGTTCAGCTGCTTGGTTTCGCTGATGATATTGATATTATTGCTCGTAAATTTGAGACGATGGCGGAAACGTACATCCGACTAAAGA
>NW_026916679.1:0-1363 GCF_035046485.1 Aedes albopictus
ATCTCATCTCTCATCTCATCTCTCATCTCATCTCTCATCTCATCTCTCATCTCATCTCTCATCTCATCTCTTATCTCATCTCATCTCTCATCTCATCTCATCTCATCTCTCATCTCTCATCTCTCATCTCTCATCTCTCATCTCTCATCTCTCATCTCTCATTTCTCATTCTCATCTCTCATCTCTCATCTCTCATCTCTCATCTCTCATCTCTCATCTCTCATCTCTCATCTCTCATCTCTCATCTCTCATCTCTCATCTCTCATCTCTATCTCTCATCTCTCATCTCTCATCTCTCATCTCTCATCTCTCATCTCTCATCTCTCTCATCTCTCATCTCTCATCTCTCATCTCTCATCTCTCATCTCTCATCTCTCATCTCTCATCTCTCTCATCTCTCATCTCTCATCTCATCTCTCATCTCTCATCTCTCATCTCTCATCTCATCTCATCTCTCATCTCATCTCTCATCTCTCATCTCTCATCTCTCATCTCTCATCTCTCATCTCTCATCTCTCATCTCTCATCTCTCTCCTCTCTCCTCTCTCCTCTCATCTCTCATCTCTCATCTCTCATCTCTCATCTCTCATCTCTCATCTCTCCTCTCTCCTCTCTCCTCTCTCATCTCACATCTCATCTCTCATCTCATCTCTCATCTCATCTCATCTCATCTCTCATCTCATCTCTCATCTCATCTATCATCTCATCTTTCATATCATCTCAAGGCATCCTTCCCTAACCCTCCATCCTATCCTCTACACTCCCCTCTACACTATCTTCTACCCTACCCTCTACTCTAACCCTCTACCCTACCCTCAACCCAACCTTCTACTTACCCTACCTTCTACCCTAACCTCTACCCGAACCCTCTACCCCACCCTCTACCTTAACCCTCTACCCAACCCTCTATCCTACCTTCAACCCTAACCCTATGCCCGATCCTCTTCCCTACCTTTTACCCTACTCTCTACCCTACCCTCTACTCTATCCCTCTACTCTAACCCTCTACCCTAACCCTCTATCATAGTCTCTGCCCTACTCTATACCCTAACCCTCTACTCTACCCTCTAACCTAACCCTCTACCCTATCCCTTTACCTTACTTTCAACCCTACCTTCTACCCTACTCTCTACCCGAACCCTCTAGCCAACCCTCTATCCTACCTTCTACCCTATCCCTCTACCCTACCCTCTACTCTACCTTTTACCCTACCCTCTACCCTACCTTCTACCCTACCATCTTACATTACCCTCTACCCTAACCATCTACCCTACCCTCTACCCTAACCCTCTATCATAGTCTCTACCCTACCCTCTACCCTAACCCTCTATTATAGCCTCTACCCTACCCTCTACCCTAACCC
>NW_026916680.1:0-64108 GCF_035046485.1 Aedes albopictus
TTGACTTCGCCAAAAAGCCGGAAAAGAGATTTTAGAGTGGATTGGGGCTTAACCCATAATATACACGGCACCAGAAATCAACCCAAATATAAGTTCTTTTCACTCATATCGGCTCATCCGTGCGAGAACCCAAATTTGGCTATACCACGTTAAAGCTCTGAGTGGGTAGTTTCCGTTTGATCCCGGCAGAAAATTGCAACCCATCGCAAAGTTCTTTCTACCTAGCGTTGACTTTCGAAGTACCCTAGTGGGTTGAAATAAACCCACTTTTGAGTAAACGGCAAGAAACCCAAATTTGGCTTCTCGCACGGACATTATCGGCTAGGTAGCTGCTTCTCGCTTTGTTTTTGACAACATTGCGAGCGGGAGAGCGAGAAAACAACCCACTGCTGGGTAAAAAGTTCAAGCGGTTTACTTATTTTTGCGTTCTTTTAACGTATTTTTTAGGTAATCTGTTTTTTCCGTGTAAGTGTGTAGTTCAGCTCATATTAACCCAGAATATGATTATTTCTAGACCAACATTTGAAAAGGGCGGAAGAGCCAAAATGTAAACAAATCACTTTTCAGCATAATTTGATGAAACAACTCATAGGGTAAAAACACTCGTGCTTATTCTGCTCGGCGTGTGACGTGACAAAAGTCGTGTCGCATGTGTCACCCGATTCCCGTAGGCGGATGCGGTGACAAGAGTCGGTGTGGGTGAACACCGATGAACTCTCACCGCATTCCCACAGTCGCTTCAGATCGACAAATGTCGCATTCAAGTGACGTTTGAATGTGAGATTTGTCGTAACCTCGGGAGGTGTCGACAGCTCAACCAGAACGAGTTAAAACATAAATAAATTGACATCGGTAAGTGTTTTTTTATAAACTTAGCCCAATTCAGTTAGTTTTAGATAATTTCATATGATTTTTTACAGACGGAACGGTGTATCGATCAACCGGATGCCGGCGAACGTGGGTACCAAAAATTCGCTTTGCGTATAGTCATCCCACCATCGCGAAGGACAACTATACGTTTTAGTCAAACGAAAAACACCGGAACATTTGAGGTGAACTCGGCGTCGTGGTGCACAAACCGAGAGGAGTAGGCCCGTTCTGCGCCAAGCAGTTTCCAGCATGAACTAAGGGAAGCTCGGATTTCGGCAACAGGTTTAGGAGCAACAGGAAGGATCACATGGACCCATTCCATCCGAAGATATCGATGATCGTGTCGTCAGTTCACAATCGGAGGGAAAGGGTAATGCCGCTAGGGATGATCGAATACCGTGATTAGGATGACGAAGGAGAGTCCCAGAAATAGCGCGTCCCTATGGAATTTGAAATTTGAACGCACCAAGAATATCGTTTAAGAAGCATCCGCTTGTGGAAACTAAGGCTTTTACGAAGCTGGAGAGTATTTAGAAGATGGACCTTAAATGGAAATTAGTCGCTCGTGGAGCTGAGTTGATTAGTTTAGTTGTGTAATTGTGACATGTATTTGAGAAGCGCAAAATAAATAATTTAGGATACTTTTGTATTTGTGTAAATACTCCGCAATCGCATTACTAATGTTGGCAATTTTGAGTTCATATTTGGAAGTTTAATTTAAAAAATAATTTAACTGAAAATTCTCCTATAGGATCTTACCAAACCGGGCGGTGCATACGCCGTGATTATCGGGTAATAGTTACTAACATCAGGTAACTTTTGAGATTTTGTGAATAAGGATGAGCTACATGATATTTCACGTAAATCGGACGTGAAAATTCTTTAGAGTGTAAATATTCTGCTGGTTGGACTTGGACTATTTGGGCAGAGGGACCAATTTTGGACACTTGCCGCTATAACTCATCCAATTTCAAAACAAATGATTTCAATTTTTGTACATGCTAGATACTGTACGTATCTCATCGTGTCCCAAAAATCAAGTGAATTGGTTAAAACCTGACTGAGTTATAGCAGCAAGTGCCCAAAATAGGTCCCCTGCCCAAATGGTCTAAAACAATATTTGGATTCTTTCAGAAATTTCACTAGCTATTCCATCTTCAAAAATTTCTCTAGGATTTCTTCAAAAATTTCTCAAGGAATGCCTGATTAGATTCTCTAGAAATTTTTGAAAGGAATGCAGAAGAAACACCTTCGAGGATTCCTCCATGAATTTCGCCTGGGATTTCTCCAAGAAGTCCACCTGATGTTCCCCCCTTGGTTCCCCCAGGAGTTTCTCCTGTGATTCCTTCAGGGATTTCTACAAGAATTTCTTCATGCATTCTTCCAGTGATTTCTTAAAGAAGACCATATATTGCATATTGCATGGTGCGAATTAGCAATTACCGGAACTCCTGGAGCGATAGCCGGAGGAACTTTTGAAGCAATACCCGAAGAAATTCAATGAGTAATTCCCGCAGGAACCTTTGGTGCAATTACCAGAGAAACTCCTGGAGTAATTCCCGCAGGAACTCCTGGAGCAATTCCCCGAGGAACTTCTCGAGAAATTCCCGGAACCCCAGGTGCGATTCCCAGAAGAACTCGGAGGAACCCCTGGAGCAATTCTTGGAGGAACCCCTGGAGCAAAATCTGGAAGCAGTTCTGAAGAAATTCCCGCAGAAACTCATGGAGCAATTCCCGGAGGAACTCCTAGAGGAATTACCGGAGGAACTTCTGGAACAATTTATGAAGGAATCCGTGGAGCAAGGCTCGGAGGAACTCACGGAGCAACTCCTGGAGCAATTCTCAGAGAAACTCATAGCGCAAATCCCGAAGGAACTCCTGGAGTAATTTCCTTGAGCAATTTTCGTAGGAACGTTTGGAGCAACTACCGGAGAAGCCCTTAGAGCAATTCCCAGAAGAACTCCTGGAGCATTTACCGGAGGAACTTTTGGAGAAATCTCCGAATGATTCCATGAGGAAATTCCGGAGCAACTAACGGAGAAGCTCTCGGAGTAATTCCCGGAGGAACTTCAGAAGAAATTCCCGAAGGGACTCCCGGAGCAATTCCCGGAACTCCTGGAACAATTTCCAGAAGAACTCCTGGAGTAATTACCGAAGGAAGTCCAGGAACAATTCCGGAGGAACTTCTGGGACAATTTACAAAGTAATCACTGGAGCAACACTCGAAGAAATTCCTGGAGCAACTAACAGAGGAACTCCAAGAGCAATTCTTGGAGGAACTCACGGAGCAACTCCTGGAGCAGTTCCCGGAGGAGCTCATGGAATAAATTCCCCGGAGGAAATCCTTGAGCAATTCGCGGATCCCTTGGAGCTATTCCCAGAAGAACTCCTGGAGCAATTACCGGAGGAACTTCTGACGCAATTCCCGAAGGAACTCCATATGAAAATCCCGGAGGAACTTCTGGAGAAATTCTCGGAGGAACCCCTGGAGTAATTCCCAGAGAAAGTCCTGGAACAATTTCCGGAGGGTTTTCTGGGACAATTTACGCAGGAATCCTTGGAGCAACGCTCGAAGGAACTCACGAAGCAACTCCTGGGGGAACTCCCGGAGAAACTCAAGGAGTAAAACCACGAGGGACTCCTGGAATAATGGAGGAACTCCATGTGCAATTCCCGAAAGAACTTTTTGAGCAATTACCGGAGGAAATCCTGAAGTAATTCTCACAGGAACTACTGGATCAATCACCGGAGGAACTCCTAGAGCAATTCCTGAATGAACTCCTCGAGCAATTCCCAGAATTACTGGAGTGATCCCCAGAAGAACTCCTGAAGCATTCACTGGAGGAACTTCTGAAGCAATACCCGAAGGCACTCTATGAGCAAAACCCGGAAGAACTCCTGGAGTTATTTCCCTCGGAAGTCCTGGAGCGATTCTCGGAGAATACCTGAATACCCGTAATTACAATTACGGGTATTCAGTGATTACCGGAGGGAGTTCAGGAACAATTTCCAGAGGGACTTTTAGGACAATTTACGGAGGAATCCCTGGAGCAACGCTCGAAGGAACTCCTGGAGTAATTGACGGAGGAACTCATGGAGCAAATCCCGGAGGAACTCATGGAATAATTTCCGGTGGAACGCCTTGAATAATATCCGGAGGCACTCCGGGAGCAATTCCTGAAAGAACTCACGGAACAACTCCTGGAGCAATTCTTGAAGGATCTCGTGGAGCAAATCCCGGAGGAGCTCCTGGAATAATTTTCGGAGGAACTCCTGGAATGAATTCCGGAGAAACTCCATAAGAAATTCCCGAAGGCTATTGGAGCAATTACCGGAGGAACTCCTGGAGCAATTCCCGGAGAAAAACCTGAAGCAATTTCCGAAGGAACTCCATGAGCAAATCCCGGAGGAAGTTCTGGAGCAATTCCCAGAGGAACTCCTGAAGTATTGCGGATTTTAAGAAAATTTTCCACTCTGCGGTAGCCGCCGAGTTCTACCGCAGCTGTCAAAGTCCTACCGCAGCCATGAAAATGATCGTATCATTGAAAAGTTTGGTCAAATCAAAGCATGCTTGCAAAGTGAAATGTTCTGAAAAGCAACAACAAACGATGATCATCGGCGTAGTATCCAAGGCTCGATCCAAGGTATCCTTGGACTGATTGATGATACATCGGTGAAAATCATCAGTCTGACAGCTGCGGTAGCTTTTCAATCTTCCGTAAAGTGGAAAATTTTCTCTAAATTAGCAATAATTCCCAGAGGAACTCCTGAAGTAATTCCCAGAGGAACTCCTGAAGTAATTCCCAGAGGAACTCCTGAAGTAATTCCCAGAGGAACTCCTGAAGTAATTCCCAGAGGAACTCCTAGAGCAATTCTCGGAAAGACTCCTGAAGAAATTCCCTGGAGCAATTACCGGAGGAAGTCCTGGAACAATTTCCGGAGGATTTTCTTAGACAATTTATGGAGGAACCCCTAGAGCAACGCTCAAATTCACGAAGCAACTCCTGGAAGAATTCCCGGAGGAACTCATGGAGCAAATCTTGGAGAAACCCTGCAATAATTTCCCAATGAGCTCCATGAGCAATTCCCGAAAGAATTCCTCTAGCAATTCCCGAAATTCTTGAGTGATTCCCAGAAGAACTCCAGGAACATTCACCGGCGGAACTCCTGGAGCAATTCTCGGAGGAACCCCTGGAGCAATACACGGCAGAACTCCTAAAGAAATTCCCGCAGGAACTCCTGGAACAATTACTCCTGAAGCAACTTACGCAGGAACTCCGGGAGCAATTTTTGGAACAAATCCCAGAAGAAGTCGTGGAATAATTTCCAGAGGAACTCCATGAGCAAATCCGATCTTAGAACGCTTGGAGCGATTCCCAGAAGAACTCCTGGAGTCGGTAATTGCTTCTGAACTTCTGAAACAATTACCAAAGGAACTCCATGAGCACATCTTAGAGTAATTCCTAGTGGGACTACAGGGGGGATTCCGGAAGAAGCAAATGGAATGCTCGAAGGAATTCTAGTCAAATTCCTATAAAAAAATTCCGTTGGAAATCTTGGAGGCATTTGCACCGAAGTTTCTGGAAGAATTCAAACATCTGGAAGAATCCTCGGTGGTATTACTGGAGGATTTCACAATGGGATTCCTTAAGAAACTCCCAGTGGAACTCTTGGAAAAATTCCCTACAATATTCTTGGAGGAATCCTCTAAAGAGCTTCTAGAGCAATTGCCTCTTCCGGCTGTTTCCGGAATCACTAGTATTTTCTTGAATTTCGTGATCATTCTTTATCCAAATATCATTGACAAGTTAGAAGTTAGAATTTGGAACAAACACCGGTGGAACCGTGCAGAATTTGGTCTATTTAGAACCGTTATAAATTTGGACCAAAAAAATGGATCACCGAGAACGAACTTAAAAGATAGAAGTTCTAAAGATTCCAGGAGTATATTAGAGAAACTGTTGAGGAAGGTTTTCGGTGGGCAAGTTTTCCTTAACCCCTTGGAGCCGGATTGTTTCGCCACTGCTGTGCAACCTCGCTGGCCTCGAACACGTTTGTTCTGCTGGGTTTCATCGTCGAGGACATTATATGACCCCTCCGGCTCTAAAGAGTTAAACCATTCCGTGTTTGATAATCGCATCAATTGCAAACGAGGCTTTTTTGGAAGATTCGGAGCTAAAGGAGGAAGCCTATTTCAAACATAATCAAAAAGTAACATTGTATTCAGAAATTAGAAATGCCTATTCACGTACATTCTTCAAATTCGGAACGTCCAGGTTATTCGTAAAAACATTTGTTCTTCTCAAAACATCAGCATCATCTCCACAGCAGCTCCGCATCAGTCCGGAAATCCTGTCCATATTGGTTTTGCACATCTAACTACCGATTCCGAGATCGATTCAACCGGACTCAAATACGGCCAAAACGCAGCACTATCACATCCACAATATCGGTACAGCTAGCAAATCTAATAGCGCGTCCTGCTTTCGGGGCAGCATCAACTCTGACGGCAAAACAGGTATCCGCATCTTTAAACCGTTCCGACTTTTCTCGGCAATCTTTCGGATACGGTCCGAATCCTTCCACCACAATATAGTACTCAGCAATTCCATCTGAAAATTGATAAGAGAAGAAATCTGACTCTAGAAAATATTTAAGAAAATTCCGCAGACACCTACCTTGAAACTGTTGATCATTTTAGAACTTTGTTATATTGCTACTCAACCGGAAGAAAAATGTTTACCGAATTCCGTTCCGGGGTAAGTATTCCGGGGTAAGATCCAACGCGACCACCGTGTTGCGCTTGTGAAAACAGACTCAAAACAAACACCGGCCGTTGTTGCAATCAGGGCGACACATAAAAATATACTGCGGCATAGAAAAATTCAAGTAAACCATCTAAAACTTACTAACATCTTCGTATATTATACAGAAATAATTTTGATTGAAGATTTCTGATAGTTTATTAAGTATTTATTTGAATAAAAATGGAAATATTCGATAAAATAATTAAATATTATTGTTGATGTTCATTAAGTACGCTCTTATTCGAACGTAATCCTGAAACTCTTCCCGGTTGACAGATGTGCGAATGAACATCGCATTTGTTTTGGTTCATTCTCTTTCTCACACCGAAAATGAAGCTCTCACCTCACTCGAGACGACAATCAGAATCGAGCGACAAGAGTCGCGTGACAACGAGGTGAGAATTGTCGTCGCGTGTCGTACGACACGCAGAATAAACGTGACTAGACTTCGCCCCCCTAAAATTCTGCTTCAATCTTCGCCACTTCATACATAAAAAATGGGATTTGTATGGAGGGGGCGAAGACTAGAGCAGTGGCGAAGTCTAGTGCTTTTACCCTAAACATATGATTTTTCCTAACGTTAGCTCAAAAATGAGTTCCCACTTCTGGAAAACAATAATTTAAATAAAGGCGGATTTCCACATCTGATTTTGATCACTTCATTTGATTGTTCCGCCAATGATCTTGCGCCTTTGAAAAAAAAGCACAGAAATGCACAAAATTGATAACACTGTTGAATAAACAGTCGAGAACAGCATCTCGCCATTCATATGTATCAAATTTACACAAAACTTTTACTCCCACTTTTGTTTAAAGTCGCCCCAAACTACTTACACCGTTATTGAAAAGCCTTCGTCATTACGTCGTGCTTCGGCGCCCATCAAAATGTCTGAGTGGAAATCCGCCGCGCACTTATTGCTCTTGTTGCGCACGGATGGTTCTTACGCCCAAGGTCAAATCGTGCGTTTTTCATCGTAAAATTCAATAATTTTGGATGATATGCAGCTGGTAAAGCTTCAGTGATAAAAATGTTAGCGAATGGTCTCAAATCTATTGACCGGCATAGGTCACAGCAGGTAGATTCAGCAAAAGGTGATATTGGGAACCAGGCCCGTGCACAGAAAAGGCGACAAGGGATGGGTTTTACCCAATTTTAGCAAAGGATGAAGGAGGCCTTGTGTAACGCGCATTATGGACAATGACAGGGACATCTCCCTCCTTTGCTGTACGATACTAGATAAACTGTAGAGTTGTTCATAGATAAGAGCTAGAATATAGGGCCCTTATTATGAGTGTCACTTCACGGTGATAATCGATCACGGTGACACATTGCGAATCCACGGTGAAAAAGTTGTGGGTTAATCAAAGGGGAATCACTTTCACCGTCCTTATTACCGGTGTCACTTTTTGGTTTTCACCGTGAAGTGACACTCGTAATCAGGCCCTAGATTTCAATCGAAATCTGATTTCCATTGCATTTTACTTATTGTTTTTTTACCACTCATCGTAGGCAACGTCAAGAGAAAATTTCCTTCCTCGTCCATACACTGAACGGCGGCTTGCGGTGAAAATTACTATTCTGAGGGTCAATTTAAATACACAACGCCACTAAATTTGTGCAGACTGATTTTCGTTTCAATTCAACAGAATTATGTTTTCAATTTTACCATGGACTCGATTTTCAATTAAAAAAAGTTTCTGTTGGCAACCGGATTCGAACCAAGAACCTTGACATCATCAGGCTCGCACGCTACCACTCGGCTATCGAACCGGTTGATGTGAGAAGAAACAAAATGCACACAAGAAGCGTTGGTGGGTCGATGATCATGTTTTGCCATGGTAAATTTAAAAACATTTTTATGCTTGTCATTACTGCAAGCCGCCTTTCAGTGTAGGACAGATCGGTGTAGTACTGGATTTGTAGTAATGAGCTGAATTTTTGTATGGTGAGAAGGTCAATTCTCCGTTTCTGCAATAAAATGGTGCAAAAAGCGTGGGTATGATTCCTTGCCTAATTTGATGCTGTTTGAGCAAAACTTTGGGCAACAGTATTGTTGTTTTCTTCATTTCTTGCAATATAAACAAAATAGTTATCCAAAGTTTTGCTGAAACAGCATCAAATTAGGCAAGGAATCATAATACCCACGCTTTTTGCACCATTTCATTGCAGAAACGGAGAATTGACCTTCTCACCATACTAAAATTCAGCTCATTACTACAAATCTAGTACTACACCGAACGTGCCCCATTGTCCAATGTCAGATAAACTTCAATTAGTTACTTTTAGTTAAGAAAGCTTCAAAATCAATTTATTGCAGTGGATAAGGTTCAAAATCTATTGCATTCCACTAATTTCGATACAAAATTTCTTCGGGCGTAACAACAAAAGCGATCGATTCTAGGTAATATTGACCAGGCGTAATTCCAGTGCTGGCGACCAAGCGGCGTAGCATGTCGGGCGTAATGACCAATGAATTTTTATTTGGGCGAAATTTTCATTTCTTCATTTTCTTCAAGGAAAAACGCTTGTTCTTACTTTTTGACATAAACTCACCAAGAGGATAGTGTTTTCTTGTAAAACAACGGAAAAGATTGAGTACGCACAAAGTGTTAACCCTCTATAAGGCCGTGAAAACTAGAAGAGTTGTCATCGCATACTATTATGCAAATGATTATATACATGATTACATGTACAAAACAGTTTTTGTTTGGAAGAAACTCTCAAAAATCTAGGTGGCAATATAGTTGCCACTGCCCGTTTAGGCCAAAAACGCTGGTGGCAATATAGTTGCCACTGCCCGTTAACCCCAAAAACGAGCTTTTGAGGTGGCAATATAGTTGCCACTGCCCGTTTAGGCCACCAGCGCTGGTGGCAATATTCTTGCCGCTGCCCGTTTAGGGTACTTTTCTTCTTTTGACTTCGACAAAAAGCCGGAAAAGAGATTTTAGAGTGGATTGGGGCTTAACCCATAATATAAACTGTGTAGTTCAGCTCATGTCAACCCAGAATTTTATTATATCTTAACCCTTAAAAGCGCAATGTTGTTTTAAAACAACATACCTAAAAACGCTCCAAAATAATTGACCTTCACTTTTATTATTAATTATTAATTTATTTTTTAAATCAGTTTTTATTGTCGTGCGCCTTTAAGGGTTAAAATATTTACCAAATCTATAATTTTACAATAAGTTTGAGCTAATTTTCTTCACGCGGTCAAAATTAGCCATTTTTGAGACTACAAATGGCTCCTAAATTGTTGTTAAAGCTTTGTTTAGTACCAAAAAAATACCAGGCGTTGTTAGTAGTCCCAATTTTGCGTAAACCAAAAAAAAAGGTCGAAATAAATTGTTATAAAACAGAAAAAAAATACAAACAGTAGGTGGCAATATAGTTGCCACTGCCTTATAAAGGGTTAAATAGGAATTAGTTTTAGATTGTGAAACTTTGCAAGCGTTTTTCTCGATTCTAACATTTTGGATATCCGCCCTTATCACATGTTGGTCTAGATAAATCAATCAATCAATGTTTGAGAAGTTTGCAACTCAGATGGTCGGTGCAATTGAACAGTACCTATAAACCAGGCATTAAATTTATTGACCATTCCGCACATCACGCTAATATTGGGAATTTTAGACCCCGCCTCTCACCTGGGCACAGGGTACTCTGCCCATAACTACATAACAGTCACATTCGACAAAAGTAGGCATTGGATAAAATCTAGACCAACATTTGAAAAGGGCGGAAGAGCCAAAATGTAAACAAATCACTTTTCAGCATAATTTGATGAAACAACTCATAAACTTATGATTTTTCCTGACGTTAGCTCAAAAATGAATTTCCACTTCTGGAAAACAATAATTTAAATAAAGGCGGATTTCCACATCTGATTTTGATCACTTCGTTTGGTTGTTCCGCCAATGATCTTGCGCCTTTGAAAAAAAGCACAAAAATGCACAAAATTGTTAACACTGTTGAATAAACAGTCGAGAACAGCATCTCGCCATTCATATTTATCAAATTTACACAAAACTTTTACCCCCACTTTTGATTAAAGTCGCCCCAAACTACTTACACCGTTATTGAAAAGCCTTCGTCATTATGTCGTGCTTCGGCGCCCATCAAAATGTCTGAGTGGAAATCCGCCGCGCACTTATTGCTCTTGTTGCGCACGGATGGTTCTTACGCCCAAGATCAAATCGTGCGTTTTTCATCGTAAAATTCAATGAAGTCGCTGACTGACTGCAATAAGTGGCGAAAATATGGCTTCAATGTCTATTCAGGATATATTTTCTCCAAAGGATTTGGATGATATGCAGGTGGTAGAGCTTCAGTGATAAAAATGTTAGCGAATGGTCTCAAATCTATTGACCGGCATAGGTCACAGCAGGTAGATTCAGCAAAAGGTGATACTGAGAACCAGGCCCGTGCACAAAAAAGGCGACAAGGGAGGGATTTTACCCAATTTTAGCAAAGGGTGAAGGAGGCCTTGTGTAGAGTATTGGCAATGGGAGGAGTTTAACCCCAAAACCCATCCGTTGTACACGGGCTTGTTGGGAACATAATATGCTGCCTGCGCTACCCCATCGGTACTGTAGCTATTTTTTTTTTAACGCGCATTATGGACAATGGCAGGGACAACTCCCTCCTTTGCTGTACGATACTAGATAAACTGTAAAGAGTTGTTGTTCATAGATAAGAGAATATAGATTTCAATCGAAATCTGATTTCCATTGCATTTTACTCATTGTTTTTTTACCACTCATCGTAGGCAACGTCAAGAGAAAATTTCCTTCCTCCTCCATTGTCCAATGTCAGATAAACTTCAATTAGTTACTTTTAGTTAAGAAAGCTTCAAAATCAATTTATTGCAGTAGATTAGGTTCAAAATCTATTGCATTCCACTAATTTCGATACAAAATTTCTTCGGGCGTAACAACAAAAGCGATCGGTTCTAGGTAATATTGACCAGGCGTAATTCCAGTGCTGGCGACCAAGCGGCGTAGCATGTCGGGCGTAATGACCAATGAGTTTTTATTTGGGCGTTATTTTCATTTCATTAATTTTCTTCAAGGAAAAACGCTTGTTTGTACTTTTTGACATAAAATCACCAAGAGGATAGTGTTTTCTCCTAAAACAACGTAAAAGATTGAGTGCACACGCACAAAGTGTTAAATAGGAATTAGTTTTAGATTGTGAAACTTTGCAAGCGTTTTTCTCGATTCTAACATTTTGGATATCCGCCCTTTTCACATGTTGGTCTAGAAATGGAGTTTAAAGATTGCAACATGCGCTAGTATGGAGACGAAACGAAATTTCAAAAATTTGTCAATAATTTAAAATTAATCCTTTTGCAATGAAATTTTCTACAGCTCTTCTTGTATGCTAGACGAATAGTTAAAAAAAAAAATATTTGGTCCAAAATATTACAGATATTACGCTTTGACACCAGTGTGTATTTCCAGTGTGACTGTTATGCGGTTACATTCATAAATTTTAGCTAATGAGACAAAACGACTTGGTATTTGTTTCACATTTTGCAGAACAAACTTATAAAGTTCATTTGGGTGGATGAAAGTACTGATGATTGGGAAATGATCCCCGGTAATAACTCAATATTGGCAAAAAATGCAAATGTTACAATTATGCAGTTATGGGCAGTACTGCACTTTTATGATTTCGTATGGGATTTTGACATTTATTGGCCTTGAATTACGGATAGCCCCTAAAACTTCGTGGGCGATCATTTTGTAAAAGATGTAAATAAGGAGGAAAAACGATTATCTACAACAAAATCTTAACTAGGTACTTACTTGCATCCATGGGGTTCCTTTCTCGATGTCGTCCGAGGAATGTCACACTGCCAAACCAATCGAATCAAAGAACGAAGCGCAATGACGCTCACGAATGTTCCCATTTGATTGGATTAGCGTATGATCACCCGCGCTACCCGTGGAAGTTCTTATGCTACTTTGTTCGAGACTCATCAAGAAACCTCGCGCAAAGCAGCATCTGCCAATCCCGGAGGTAGCCACAGCAGCGATGAAAAGACCAAAGCGAAACGTACATCCGGTGGACTATCTTTTGCGAAGCGACGTCGAGACGGGGGGTATTCGGAATCCGAGAGGGAATCTTAATAGCTAATTCAATTGGAAAGATAGTTTATACCCACCTGCTACCTGAGCAAAAGCCGAGGTCCTGGACCAGACCTCGGATCATCATTTCCGTTTCTTCAATGGGACGATTGAACATCTTTATGCATCGTTACTCTGGCCACCCTAAAATTGGTTAGCGTTTCTGATTTGATTTATGCTTACCACTGAATTCCGGATTCCCTGGGCACAATCGAATCAACACTGGCACTCAACAAAACGATCGTTGTGCTCAATGCTTTGCGATAAAATGAGAATTCGGTGACTTACTTCTGCTCGAAGCAATCCACCCACAGTGACAAACGTTTTCGCGTTCCGTTGTATTGATTTGAAAGCGGAAAGTTACGACCGTTTGAGGACATTGACACCCGTGGAGATATGCAAGCGATGAGCTCGTTCAAACTCGACAAACCTTGTGGCAAGGCTGCTTGTGGCACTCCACTTCGTATTTAGAGAAGATAATAAGTTTTCATTTGAAGGGACATGTGATCGCTTATGTGCTAAATAGTTTTCATGGGGTAAGTGCCGTCCGTATTCATCCCGATCCGCGAGAATGTCGCCTCTTTGGTGACCCATTTCGGCTCGCGTATCGAAACTTTCAGGAGGGCTGGAGGGAAGGAGTATTGGCGGAAGTTGTCTGTACATGGCCTGGCCCTAAACGATTAGTTTGCTTAAATTGAATGATTTGATCAAATTTAAATAGAGATAATCGAAACACGCGAAGCTTAGCCTAATCCACCTGATCTTTGCTGAGGGGGAGTGCGCATTTTTCGAACGTACCTTTTCAATAAGACGTGATGTTCCCAAACTCGATGAATTCGCCTCTCGAACTTTCTTGAAATCACTTTTGTTTTCTGGGTAAATGCACTTTAAAATATCCTACTACTGAACTCACTACTTTTGGATAACTTTTCTTCACATTCAACCTTCACTTTTCACTGCACAAGCTGTGGTAGAAAAATAGTGGTTAGGCCTCCTCATATCCCCTCCTAAGCTGTGTATTTTTGTGTTAGTAGAAGTGTAGTGTGTGGTTTTGCCCTATTCTAGAATCAAAATTCAAACGGGGAAGCAAAGATCAAGTTTCTCAAATGCACGACATGGAATACTCAAGCGCTAGTACGACAACAACCCCCGCAGACGCCACTGATTCCCTCCGAAATGCTAGCATTGGTTCATACACCTACCTTGTGCTGCCTGGTCCGCTCCGGTGCCACTCTCCGCGTACGATTCACTGAATCCGGAAGCGCCAGCCTTAGGATCGTCACCTTCCGCGAAGTATGTTTCGTCATATTTGCTCATATCACCGTACGTTTCATCCTCAACGTAGTGAGCCGAATCGTCTTCTGCCTGATCGTGTTCCGTTGCTTCCTGTTCCGCTAGCGATTGTTCCTGCTCGTGTTCCGTTTCGATCGCCTCAACCTCGGACGGATCGTCGGCGTATTCCGGTTCCGCTTTGGGGTTTATCGTTTCGATTGGCATTTCAACGTATTCCGGTTCAGAGGATATCGAGGGCTGCGGGGTCGGCGTGATTTGCTTCACGATCTGAACGGTTTGGATTTGCGTCGGTTCGGAAGCTTCAAGCGGATCGGTTAGCTTGGCTCGTTTCATAACCTGGGTCGTTTGCTGCGGGGTGATCGAGGCTCGCTGCTGGATGGTCCGTTTCTGGGCTTGCGGGGTCGGTTGTTGGAGGATTTGCACTTGCTGCGGCACGCTGACCTGGGTGGTCACGGTGCTGCTGCTCGCGCTGGCAACGGAGGCAGGGGTGGAGGTGGCTTGAATTTGTACTACTTTCTCGTGATCGCTTCCGTCGTCCGAGTCCAGCTTGTAGGACTGGATTCGACTCCGCACGATCGGTTTCGCCCGCGGCGACGACGCCAGGGATGGAATGGTCGTCGAACTCGCCGACGGTAAGTGGGAGGCTTCTTTGGCGGGTGATGGTTGGGTGGGTGCGCTTTCTCCCTGTGTTGTGACGATGGAAAGGGGAAAGAAGAATTTCAGTTGAGAGAGAGAACACAAAGCCGCGTTGAAGAGAGGTAAACTTACCGTTTCAGTCAGTCCTTTAATTTGTAGCGCTTCCGCCGTACTGATGAACGCTGGCAGAGCATCCTGCTTCACGTTCACTTCTCCACAGTACATAAACTGGATGAGATCCTTCAGTGCCGAATGACTTACGTCCTTCAGGAAAACTAATGGGAGAAAGGGAGAAAAAAAGAGAACAATGAATATCGAGATTTCTATCGCAATGTTTTGAACTGGGACAATCGTTCAACAGGTATGAATCAGTTTTGTTGAAAATAATAAGGAAAATTTGATCACAGAGGTAGTGACAAAGGTGAGTGAACATATGAGTGAATTACTATCAGTTCTTTCGCACAGGTTTTGTAGAGGCCTGTCCATAAACTGCTTACACCGAAAAAATTGTAAAGTCTACGGCTCATACTAAATTCGAAAATTATGTATGAACAAAGCCTACGACGAGGAGGAAGAGAAGGGTCTGAGATTGCCAAAATTGAGTCTACGTTGTTTATGGACGACTCAAGCATGAACTAATGACTGTTCGATGACTGTTTCGTAGTTGGTACTCCGTAATAAGACCAGAACATTGAAAATTGCACAAGGAACCAACAAACGCAGCTGAGTAGTAGGAGTTCGAGTAGTAGGACGAACCCCGGAAGAATGGAAGAATGTCAAAAGGAACAATTTTAAACATTCACTAAGGAACTCCTGATGGAATCCCAGAGAACTTTTGGAGCTTGTGATCGCACATCAGTCCCATATTTACTGGGCGACATCTTCCCCAGATGGAAGTTTATTTCCATGAGAAATTTCAGGAGCAACCGCTAGGTAAACTAAGAACTTCTGGAGGTATTTCAAGTGATCGGATGTTTCTAGGGATAGCCAAGCGGAAGCATGTGAGATAACCTAGAGGTATTCCTGAAACATTCTAGGAGAGATCCCAGATGAAACTTCTTGGTGAAACCTTTGTGGAGGGTTAAAGGATCCCAGACAAAAAAAATCCTGAAGGAATTGCAGAAGAAGGAACTTCTTTTGGAAATCCCAAAGGAGCTGCAGGGGAGTCCTTCTCGGTGGAACTTCTGGACGGATTTTAGGAGGAACTTCAGTGAAAGCCCCATAAAAAAAGCTTTGTAGAATATGAATTTCCAAGAAACTACCAGGTCGAATTCTAGAAGAAAGGGCCGCAAAATGGTGAGTTGACAACCTGAAAGAAGCGTCCAACATAGAGTCCTCACAAGGCGCTGTTCATAGACACCGTTAAGGCCTGAAGTACACAGGGTCAATAATTGTTATTTGACAAGGAAAGCACTCAAGAAACAACAACTCAGTTTGACACTAATGAAAATTCGACCGGATCAAACAAGATGTTTGAGCATTGGTTTCTTTTTGGACAAATATTTGACCCTAACAGCTTAACTGGTTTATGGCCATCTCAGAACGCTAATAGGGCGCGATCATCCACCATTTTCAACAAACAACATAACTATGGGTATCAACACTTTTCATCCTGAACAGGGATTACTACACAGTAACATAGCATCACAATCACAGTCGAGAGCATGGTAGAGACCAACGTATCTAGCGGAATTTAACCATGAAACATTGCAAAGAATAATGGGAACCGCTCAGCAACGCCAACGTAGTGGTTGATTCGACACGAATTCCTTACAGCAAAAAAAACGGCAGCAGGCGATTGTGCCTGCTGAAGCGCAGGAGAGCGTGGATAGGAACGATATGCGGAGGTTTCATACATCTGTCCTAGGTGCGTGATGCAAGACTGCGCCGCCTCAGCAGAGAGGCAAAAGCAGAAGAGAAACGATAGCACAAAGCGAAATAAAGCGCAGGAAAGCATGAATAGGAACGATATGCGAAGGTTTTATACAACTGTCCATGACGCGCAGCAAAAGACTGCGCCAGTGCCCGCTACGCGCAAGGGCAGGAAGAGAAATATGGAAATATGCTCATACACAAACAACGGCGGCAACCAGGTGGAAAGAGCACTTCGAAAATTGTGTTGAACGGTAGCAATGAAGGTACACCGGCCGCGTGCCCTGTTCAACAGACTGAGACCTCTTCAGGAACCCTTGTTCGGTCAACACCAGGGCCGATGAACTTGGATTCACTGGTGATCGCCGACAACGACACCAACAGAGAAATTCAAAGACGCATTGTGGCAGGAAATCGAGCTTTCTTTGGACTCCGCAGAACTCTATGATCGAACAAAGTTCACCGTCACACGAAGTTTACTATCTACAAAACGCCTTCTATGGATACGAAGCATGGAGCCTACGTGTAAAGGACCTTTGAGTTTTCGAATGGAGCGTGTTGCGTACGATCTATGGCGGAGTGCAAATAGAAGACGGGATTTGGAGAAGGTGAAGAATGAACCACGAACTGCTTCAGCTTACTCAGAGAACCAACCATCGTCCACACCGCAAAAATTGGGAGGCTATGGTGGGCGGGATGTCGGACAGCAACCCGATTGAAATGGTACTCAAGAGCCATCCGACCGGTACAAGAAGACGAGGTGCGCAGCGAGCTAGGTGGGTCGATTAAGTGGAGGACGATTTGCGGATCCTTCGCAGAGTGCGGAACTGGAGAAGCACATCGATGGACCGAATAGAATGGAGACGACTCCTACGTACGGCACAGGACACTTATGCCGTAGTCTGACCGGTAAGGTGTAAGCGAATGATCCTTGACGAATTTCGGTAGTAGGTATAACTAGAAAACTCACTATCTGTTCATTTAAAGTACGAATCAGTGAAAAAAATCAACTTTGGCAGAGAATGTCAGTAAATGGTTTTCCGGCGAAACTGATTAGGCTGATACGTGCAACGCTGGATGGATCAAAATCAAGTGTTCGGATCGTATAAGTGTATAGTCTACCGCTGAAATAGGACAGCTTTGTCCAAACCTCTTTACCGACGCGTGCACGGTCAGAAAATTCGCACAAAACTGAGCTAAACTGGAGCAGCTCTAAAAATGAGTAAATTGCATTTCAATCGATAGCGCTGGCCCAAGTGCGAAAATCTCATCAGTTTAAGTCGTATAATATTCTTGATGATGTGAAGAATATTATACGACTTAAACCAGTTGGATTTTTGCACTTGGGCCAGCACTATCGCTGGAAATGCAATTTACTCATTTTTTAAGGACAGACTTGTAAGAATCCCAAAATGGCCGCCACAATGGCCGACTTTGGTACCTACTCACGATTTCGAGGGCACAAATCTCTTCGTAAACAAAACCAGCGCACCTGATCTTATTTTAAGCTTATTAAGAGTGAACAAGAACAAAATAATGAAATCCACTATTGTGTGAATCTTGGCTTCTTGAGATTTGTGCGTTTAAAATTCTGATGCACTGTTGAAGCGGGATTTCAAGACGTTTGTCCTTAAGCTGTTGCAGTTTAGCTCAGTTTTGTGTGAATCTTACTCATTTTAGAGTAACTTTTTCTTATGCGGCGGCTGATGCGTCGCGACCCATATTTTGGAAAGGTGGAAATATAGTGATGCCTTTTCAACTAGGACGAACGGGAAATCTAGAGGAATGGCAACACAGTCGCGCATCTTTATCGGCTTTGCGGACGATACTGATCTTGCCGACATCGATCGCAGGGGCAGTGGAGAGGACTTGCTCCTCTGAAAAAGGAGACGTCGAGGTTAGGCTTGACGTCGAAGTTGAAGTACATGAGTGCGGGAAGAGACAGAGGCAGGCCTAGTGGTGTTAGTACTGACATAGTGATTGATGGGGTTGGGGATGTGTTCGAAATTGTTGAAGACTTGGTTTATCTTGCGACATTTTCCGTGAAATGAAAAGACGTATTGCGGCGGCGAACAGAGCCTTTTGTGAACTGCGCAATCAGCTTAGGCCTCGTAATTTCCAAACTTATGTTTACAAAATCCGCTCTGTATAAGACGCTGATTCGATTCTACCGGTGGCTTTTTACGGTCACGCGGCGTGCACGTTTGAGTAAAGTGACCGCAAAGCTTCTAGCTTTCGGAGTTTTTTAGCACTAAAACACAGCGGAAATTCTCGGTGGGAAACTATAAAATGTGGTGCAGACGCATGAATGACGAGTTTTACCAAGTGTAGAAGGATCGCTTGATTGATTTGCCTTTATTATAGAGACATTCAGCCCTTGGCTGGTTTCTCTCTGTGTAGAAGAATGCGAATATGTTATTGTGGATATCGTATAAATAGACATACTTCAGTGGGCTGGATACGCAGTGCGAATGTTGGAAGAAAAAATAAATAGCGAAAGCAATATTCAGCAAAGAATTAGGAAGAGGTCAGCGACATCGGTCACCGTGAACGTGCGAGACCAACCGAGATTTCATATTTCTGGACTAACATTTGAATAGGACCTATCTGCATCCACCCACGCACTTGAACACCCTTATAAGGACAATCTTCAAGCTACATATCTCTGGTAAGGGTGTTGATGTGCGTAAATGGATACAGCTAGGTTCTACAGAGACAGAAATGTGTTTGTCTACATAATGCAGATAGGGATTTTTCAAATATTAGCCCAGATTTGTACACAATTTTGTTTGCAAGATGTTTGGAACCAAGGTTGCGACCATTCATTTGCAAAGATTTACATTCATTTGCTATTATCTCAGTTCAGAAGCATGCTATCGAAAAACAATGTATGGATGAATTTAACCTTGTAGTTTTATCTGAAAGTTTGCCGAATATCATTGGGGTCGCACACGCATTCCAAAGTCGTGAGCGAGCTGTGAAGGCAACTCTCCACGCGGTGAATGTAAATTTCATTCACGCTGTGGAAAGTTACCTTCACAACTCGCTCACGACTTTGGAATGCGTGTGCGACCCCAATGATATTCGGCAAACTTTCAGATAAAACTACAAGGTTAAATTCATCCACACATTGTTTTTCGATAGCTTGCTTCTGAACTGAGATAATAGCAAATGAATGGAAATCTTTGCAAATGAATGGTTGCAACCTTGTTTGGAACCAAACGCCTCTGGCTGGATGATTCGAGTGTTGTTCAATTTGCACTTTTTTGGGGAATGGGGTTCTTCAAAAGATGGAGAGAGTGGGCAAGGGGGTGGGGTTCTGGGATGAACAAATTTTGGTCTACAAGGTACATGAACAGGGCTCCAGTTAGCCTAGTGGTTAAGGCTATCGCAAATCCGGAGACGGCGGGTTCGATTCCCGTTCCAGATTCGGTCGGGAAATTTTTCTCGACTCCCTGGGCATAGCGTATCATTGTACTTGCCTCACAATATACAAAATCATGCAATGGCAGGCAAAGAAAGCCCTTCAATTAATAACTTTGGAAGTGCTCAAAGAACACAAAGTTGAAACGAGGCAGGCCAAGTCCCAGTGGGGACGAAGAGCCATGAAGAAGAAGGTACATAAACAGTCCATAGCACATTTGATAGAAATAATGGAAATTATAGTTTGTTTACATTTTCAGCCTAGGGCCTAGACAGAAACAACACAAACAGACGGAACACTTCCAACATTTTACGATTCAAATCATAGACACGGAAACATGTTCGCCGTTTGCCCAATGCCCAAAAGGACTGAGTTTAGTGAGTTTGACCAACCATCAACTAGGGGCGGTAGTGAATAAACGTCAAACTCGAACAAAATCGATGTGAGCGCCACGGATGGTCAGTTGGCCAACTATCAAATTTTAAAATAAACCGTTAAATCGGTGTGCCATGGGAATTATCAGAGTGCTATGTCTGTTTGTCCAAAGAAACATGTTTGCTTACAAAATGTTGATTTTGTAAACAGTTGAAGTTGAAAAGTAACCATTTTTGATAAATCAAGGTTATTTTCAAATTTTTGAGCATTCATCACTCGTAAAATTTTTGATACCGACATAAAAACTGTACATACTACAATTTAGTTTAACTTGATATGAGCATAAGAAGCATCCAGTTACGAAAATATCGACTTATGGAGAGCAAGTTTACAATTCCTAAAATTTGATTTAAAAACGTGATCCTGAACTGATTCATAACACTGTAAAACGATGATGCTCGAGACGCGAGCAAAGAGTAGTCTTCCACGAATTGGGTGTGTTACCTGGAGAAAACTCAAATCTACCCCCGATTCGCAGACTTTCTCTACCCAACGCGCATGACCGCTGAGGGAGAAGCACAGCTAAATCGATTTTCCCTGGGCTGAAATGAACGAAGACCGTGGAAAATCGATTTCGCCCAACTACCTCCGTCAGCTGCCCGGCTGACTACCCCCCAACGGGTAAAAGCAAAACGTTAAAAGAATACTTACTGAATGCGTGCTGGTTGGCAGGCATTTGGGTGAACATCTTCCGGAAGTACGGTGAGCATACCGATAGGATGAGTCTGTGTGCCTTAACTAATTGACCTTCGGCGGCCAGCGTGACGTCCACCAGGTCGCCCCGTACGAGGGATTCATGGAATCCAGCTGATAGGTTTGTGTTGAAATTGTTCCAACACAGTGAGAACTGTTCGTCGTCCGCCATCTTGTGGCGTGTGATTTGTTGGCTGCAGGCGAAGGAAGGAAAGGTAGGAAAAGACGAAAATGACCGTTAGCTGGTTATGCTGATGGTGATGCTTTGGCAATAATATGCTAAAAACCATGAAAAGAATTCTAACATTCAAGAACAAATAAAAAATGTAATTTTAGAATCACATAAAAAAAATCGACACCAGATGGAAAGCATCATTGATCGATTCACAAGCGCAGTAACCCGTTTAGGAAAAATCCCCCTAATTTGCTACGACGCAATAAATGGTACGCCATTACGCAGACTCCGACGCAAGGGCAAAGCGCCACGAAAAAAGGCGAAGAAAAATATTTACTTTTGAATTTAATTTCACGAAAATGCAACAACTTGTTTACCAATAACCGAAAATTAAAATCGAAAAAAAAAATCCCCACCGCCATTTTTTCGAAAGTGCTGAATTTCAGCAAATCGACCAACGCGCGCCGCGTTCGAATTTTTTTCATCGCCCCCCCAAGCATCATCGAATCGAGCCGCCATTTTCTTTTTCACCACACCAACACCCAAGCCAATCGGAGACGCGCGCACGAGCACGAACAGCTCGACATCGATTTTGCCTTTGGCTGGCGCGACCGACGACGACGACTGTACTAAAGTGGTGAAAAACCATCATGGCGACCCATTTTCGAGCGCCCGGGTGGCGTAGCCCTAGCGTTCGCCCCCTCATACTATCACTGCCCCCGCGCACCAAAATTCACGATTTTCACGAATTTCCCCCATCTACTCACCTCGCTATACACTTTGCACTTGGTTTCGTGCAATTTCACGGTGGAAAATACTTTCACGTTTCAGATAACTTATGGCGTTGGAACGCCGCCTTGCGACATGGACGACAGATACACACGTCTGCTCTTGAGCACGGTCACTTCTTGAATGAGGGCTTTTCGCCGACCAAGCGCGAATCGAGCTCCTCCCGGGCGAGTCGAGAGCAGACGCGCAGGCAGAAAATGAAAATCGAGCGCGAGAGAGTTGGCGAGAGCGAAAGCTTTTTGATCACGGTAAAAAATTTCACATATCTTTCGTATCCTGTTAGATGAGATTGTTTTCTCCAAAGCATCTGCAGATCATGTCACATTTTCAATAAAAAGGTGTAAACATATGAAAACCTTACAAAATTGCTGTGTTCTGTGCTTCTCAAAATAATTTTCCATCGAACGTTATTTTGGTGCTTACCTGGATGCTGATGAATTCTCCTTAGCGTGTAAATTAGGTAAAAATGAGAGAGAGCTTTCGCCCAAGCAGGGCTACTTCAAAATTCAAATGCCAACTGTAGCATTGAAATGTTTCAGACGCTCAAACGGTTGACTAGGGTGAACCCGATGAGGGCGATACATTTTAACATCAGCATTTATTAAATATTAAATGCTTAAAAATTTATCTTACATCTAACTAGCATTTATTATCTAATATTTATTTAACTAGCATTTGTTATCTAATGTTTAACTAATTTAAAAATCTCGAGAAAACCTCCTGGAAGGGTGACACTAGTTTTTCAAAATCGAAATTTCCAAAAATAAATCCGAAAAAACGGTAAAACCAGCAAAACTTTTCTATCAGCTTTATTTTTGGGAAACTTCGGTTTGGCAAAACTAGTGTCGCCCCCTGAAAAGCTCACACACACTTTCGGAAAGACCTTTTCAAATCATTTTTGAAATCTAATAGCTGAAATCTCGGCTAAAAACCATAATATAGTCATAAACCTACCATGGGAGCGACTGCTTTGCTTTTTTTTTCAATGGATGAACGGAAAACATGAAGTGCTGCCTGGAGTGCTGTAAGAAATTGATTTATAATTTTACGAAGTTCGGTATTGAATATCTTAGTTATGGAACAATTAATGGTGATGTATCTATTGCAGACTGCAGAAATCGTAGAGTTTTGCCTGTTGTCGAACAACTTACAGCAAAATGTGCAGTTACCGTGTATCCAGATCTTTCAACGGAACCTGCGGGATGCTGTTGGAATTGTCACCACACTTGCTGCTTTTCGGATCCTTGTTCCGGGCTAGAAATTTTGTCCCACAAATCTGAATGGGTTTCACAAAAAAAAAACAAGCAAAACTCTGGGGAGCGGATATGATTTGCCAGGTAGGATCATCGATTCAGCGGTTGACTTCACCGTAAGCAGCGATGAGTATTATGGGTTCGGTTGGAAATAGAAAAAAACATGCTTTGACAAAAATGTTTTTGCTAATGTTGCGTTGTTTACAAAATACACCGGAAGTGACGCACACAGCGCACTACACCCGGTAGTGAAAAAAAAGGGTCGCTAGTCAAAAAGTGTCGCTAGTCAAAACGTCGCTATTCGGTTTGGTGCTGGCGCCATAATACCCTGATATGAAAATCATGGAGGCTGAACACTGTGTATGTACTGGACTTTGGAGGAAAACTCAATGTCTCCATGTTACAAGATTGATGTATAGCGAAATAATGCGTGGTGGTAATAAGTACATATATGTTTTAATTTAATAAAATTTCAAAAAAATATTTTTTTTTAGTTAAATATATTTCTAGATTGAGTTTAAATAAGGGCAAAAGTAACATGAGAGAGTTCTCTTCATCGACTCTCTCTTCTTCAAATTAAAGTGACAAGATGGTTGAACTTTTTGGTCATAAATCGCTAGGTTGCGATGCAATCTAGCGTCTTAGTGTAAAAAAGTTCGATTGAATTTGCATCTTGTCACTTCAATTTGCAGAAGAGAGAGTCTGTTCCTTACGGAAAGCGCCCAATGTAGGAAACCGCCCAATGCCGAACGCAACGATTTGCGTTTGCGAGACGAAGCGCCAACAGAAAGGAAAAACGCAGCGAACGACGAGAGAACGGAAGAGAAAAAAGTTTTAGCGCGAACGCCTGAGCAGATGCAGATCAGAGTCACGCCACGAGCCGACGAGGCAACATCGCGACGCGTTTAGACAAGTTTTTGAATAAAGTTAAGTTAAATGTGAACGTTTCCGACTTACGATTATTTCGACCGCGGTCAATCCCGATTTCCGATTACACATCTGCCAAGAACCGTACCCCGGAGGTTCCAAAAATACAGTCCACCTATCCTTGAGTTTTTTCCGACCGAACATATGGTCCAATACGAACCGGATTGGACTTCCGGGTGCGCGTCGTTTCAAAAACCGAACGCGATAAAGTGAAAATCACTGCTGCGGCAGTACGACGACGACGATCCCTGCTGCGGCAGTACAGTGCGAAAGAAGATTCCTGCTGCGGCAGTACAGTGCAAAAACCGATTCCTGCTGCGGCAGAACAGTGCAAAAACCGATTCCTGCTGCGGCAGAACAGTGAAAACCGAATTCCTGCTGCGGCAGAGCAGTGCAAAAAAGAAGATTCCTGCTACGGCAGAACAGTGCTAAAAGGAAGAAGAATCGAGAAAGAAGATGGCGGAGAACGAGTTCTTGGGTTTCGACGAGACGACTGAGGGAACGTCCGGAGGAAACAGGGTGGTTGGCACCAAGCAAAAGGTTGCCAATCTGACATCCGCCATATCTGACCCGAAAACTGCAGCGCAACTGAAATCGTTCGTACGCCAAAGAGATCAGGTGATGAACAAGGTGCTTCGAATCTACGAGGACGTGAACGTTCAGGCTCCGATCGATCCGTCACACTTGAAAGTGTACGCAGCGAAGCTACACTCAGCGTACGACGAGTATTCGAAGTACCACAGCGAAATTATAGCGATAATCCCGGACGACGAGGTGAATGCACAGGAGAATGAGTGCATCCGCTTCGAAAACTACTTTCAACACACATCCGCCGCAGTCGAAGCTCGTATCTTGCGGACACCCGTCATCCAGGTGGCCCCACCTGCGCAAGTTGTCGTCCACCAGCAGCCATTAAAAGCACCGATCCCGACTTTCGACGGTGAGTACACCAAGTGGCCGAAGTTCAAGGCGATGTTTCAGGACGTCATGGCCCAGTCCCGCGACTCGGATGCGATTAAGCTCTACCACCTTGATAAGGCATTGGTAGGAGCAGCCGCAGGAGTACTGGATGCCAAGACGATAAACGACGGCAACTACGCCCAAGCCTGGACCCTGCTAGCCGAACGCTACGAAAACAAACGAGTGATCGTGGAAACGCATATCCGCGTTCTGCTGTCGCTAAAGAGAATGACGTCCGAATCCCACAGAGAACTACGATCCCTCCTCGATGAGTGCATCAACCACGTCGAAAGTCTAGCGTACTTAAAGCAGCAAGTATCCGGAGTGTCCGAACTGATGGTCGTCTACCTGCTGACTGCAGCGCTGGACAAATCGACACGCAAGCAATGGGAACAAAGCCTGCAGCCAGGTGAGTTACCACAATACAAGTCCACGATAGCCTTCCTGAAGGCACAGTGCCAAGTGCTGGAGAGATGCGAAGCTGCGTATTCTCAGACAGAAACGAAGCCAATTCCGAAGCAGCAGAGTTCGGCGTCGAAGGTTACCAGCCAACGATCACATCCGGCGACGACGAGCTCCGAAGTGTCCAACGAGAAATGCGATTTCTGTGATGCTCCACACCGAAACTATCAATGCAACAAACTCAGCACGCTAACCAGCACTGAAAAGTTCGAGAAGGTTCGTTCGGCGGGCATCTGTTTCAACTGCTTCCGAAAGGGACACCGTTCCAACGCCTGCCCTTCACCGAAGACCTGCCAAAAGTGTCACAAGCGACACCACACACAACTGCACGACGACGAATCGAACCCGAAGCAAGAATCCAAGACCGCCACCGTAGCAACTGAACCGAAACACGACGAGCCTGGCCAGGGACAATCGTCTCAAGCGCCAGCCCCCCAGGCAGTCCCACCTCCAGAAACCGTTACGACCGCCTGCCATCTGGACAACGCCCATGCTCCGAAAACAGTGCTACTGCTGACAGCGGTGGTCCTGGTCACCGATCGAAACAACCAAACCCAGCAGTGTCGAGTCCTTCTCGATAGTGGGTCAGAAGCGAATTTCATCACCGAGAATATGGCGAACACTCTCGGCATGGAGAAGAAGCGTGCTAATGTTCCGATTTCTGGCATCAACAATGTCCGAAGTCTAGCACGAGACAAGGTTGAAGTGCACTTCCAATCCCGATGCAGCGATTTCCATGCCACACTGGAATGCCTGGTGACCCCCAAAGTCACTGGAGCGATCCCGACGACCGACATCGATGTTACAAGTTGGCTGCTCCCAGACGGCATTCAGCTGGCCGACCCGTCGTTCTTCCGAACCGACAAAGTTGACATGCTGATTGGCGCGGAGTTGTTCTTCGCGCTAATGAAGCCAGGACACATCACACTCGACGACGGTTTGCCCGAACTACGTAACTCGCACTTGGGATGGTTGGTTACCGGCGCGTACCAGCCAACAAGAAACGATGGAGCGGTGCAGTACTCCCATGTTGCATCTCTCGATTCCGTTGAAGGGATGATCCGACGGTTCTGGGAAGTCGAAGAGGTTCCCAATGCAGCCACCCTTTCGCCCGAGGAGCAGCAATGCGAAGATCATTTTTCGTCCACCTACTCGAGAGACGAAACCGGACGATTCGTCGTCCGATTGCCGTTTAAAGCAAATGCCGACCAGATGGACAGCTGTCGAAACCTGGCATTGAAACGCTTTTTCATGCTAGAGAATCGGCTGCAGCGCAATCCCGAATTGAAAGCGCAATATCTGGACTTCATGCGAGAGTACCAGCAGCTCGGCCATTGCCGAGAAGTGGATGTGGCCAACGACAACCCGAATCTGAAGCCATACTATTTGCCGCATCACGCGGTACTACGCCCAGGCAGCTCGTCAACGAAGTGTCGCGTCGTCTTCGACGCTAGCGCTAAATCCGCTCCGACGAACCCGTCCCTCAACGAAGCGCTACTGGTGGGTCCAGTAGTTCAAAGCGACATCCTTTCGATCATGATTCGATTCCGTCAACATCGATACGTTTTCACGGCGGACATAAAGAAAATGTACCGTCAGATAGTTGTCCATCCCGAGGACACACACAAGCAGCGCATCTTTTGGAGGGAGCATCCGACCGAACCGCTGAAGATCCTGGAGTTGCTAACCGTTACGTACGGTACGGCTTCAGCACCCTTCCAAGCAACCCGAAGCCTAAAGCAACTTGCCAACGACGAAGCTGAAGAATTCCCTGTAGCAGCGCAAATAATCAAATTCGACTGTTACGTTGACAACGTGCTCTCAGGGACTGCTACAATCGACGAAGCCATCGAAGCGCAGCGCCAGCTGAAGGAGATGCTGGCCCGTGGTGGGTTTCCAATTCACAAATGGTGCTTCAACTCACCTCAGCTCCTGGAACTCATCCCAGACGACGAACGAGAATCGCTGAAACCGCTTGCAGATCGCCATGTCAACGAAGTGATCAAAGTTCTCGGCCTGCTGTGGGAGCCGGCCACCGATGAGCTTTTGATTGCTGAGTGCTCCAAACCGACAGCAGAACAAGCCCAACAACCCGCTACAAAGAGGATCATCTATTCGGAGGTAGCCAAACACTTCGACCCATTAGGACTGTTTGCCCCATCCATTCTGCTGGCAAAGCTACTGGTGCAACGCTTGTGGCAATGCAAACTGGATTGGGACGAACCTGTGATTGAACGAACCCAAATGGAATGGAACGAACTCAGTGATGCGCTACCAAACCTGCTGCAAATCAAAATCCCCCGCCAAGTCACGTTCCATGGTGCAGTCTACTACGAGCTACATGGATTCGCAGATGCATCCAATGTGGCGTATGGAGCGTGTGTGTACATCCAAAGCAGACTGGAAGATGGAACCATCAAGTCACGGTTGCTGATAAGCAAGACCAAAGTGGCTCCGCTTCAGCCACTCACGATTCCGCGCAAGGAATTGTGCGCCGCACTCTTGCTCGTCCGGCTGGTGTGCAAGGTACTACCAGCCCTCACCATTCCGATCCGACACGTAGTGTTGTACTCCGACAGCGAAATCGTTCTCTCGTGGCTGAAGAAGCACCCATACCAGCTACAAACATTCGTCTGCAACCGCATCAACGAGATCCAAACCCACTCGGAGGGGTACACATGGAAATACGTTCGCTCTCACCACAACCCGGCAGACATCGTATCTCGTGGGCTTATGCCATGCGAGTTAACCATCAGTGAACTGTTTTGGACTGGTGGCGAGTATATCAACTCACCGGTCGCCGGTCCCGATGTGCCGAAAGTGGTTTCCGACGACGATCTACCGGAATTGAAGGTCAACGTAGCAGCTATGCCGGCGCTCATTGAAGAGCCGCTGGAAATCTTCAAGACCTACAGTTCTTTCCGTCGCCTTCAACGAATAATCGCATGGGTATTGCGGTTCTGGAACAACATCCGAACTCCGAAAGCTGATCGCATCATCAATCGACATCTTTCCGTGGTAGAACTTCGACGTTCGACGATCGTCCTTGTAAAAGTGATTCAGCACGTCGAACTTGGAGACGAGATCCAGCGAGTAAAAACCAAGACGCCTTGCAAACGAATTGGGAATCTCAACCCGATTCTCACCGACGATGGCGTGCTAAGGGTCGGGGGTCGACTCAAGCACTCCAAACTGCCCAACGAATCGAAGCACCAATTGATCCTGCCGAACGCGAGCCCGGTGACACTTTGCTTGATCCGGGAAATGCACCAAGAGCTTCTTCACGTTGGACCTGCTGGACTACTCTCTGCAATCAGACGACGTTTCTGGTTGCTACGCGCCCGCTCTACAATACGACAGGTAACTCGATCGTGCGTGAAATGCTTTCGCGCAAATCCAACCGACATCACGCAACTCATGGGAGATCTGCCAAGACAACGTGTTACACCGTCCCCCGCCTTTAGCATCACTGGTGTGGACTATGCTGGTCCGATTCTGGTGAAGCAGGGGACCCACAGAGCCAAGGTCATCAAAGCGTACATAGCGGTTTTCGTGTGCATGGCCACGAAAGCCATACATTTGGAATTAGTGTCCGACCTGACGTCCGACGCTTTTCTTGCGGCACTCCAACGTTTCGTGAGCCGTAGGGGAATAGTGTCGAAGATGCACTCTGACAATGCGACGAACTTTCACGGCACCAACAACGAGCTCCACAAGCTGTACGAGATGTTTCGCAACCAACCAGACGTCGACAAGATCCTGCAGTACTGCCACGCAAAGGAAATTGAGTGGCACTTCATTCCGCCAGATTCGCCCGAGTTCGGCGGCCTATGGGAGGCTGCTGTGAAGTGCACCAAGACCCATCTGAAACGAGTGGTAGGTAATAAAACGTTAAATTTTGAAGAAATGACAACAATACTTTGCGAAATCGAGGCCGTCCTCAATTCGAGGCCACTTTTCGCAATATCTGGAGACCCAGATGATCCCGAAGTTATCACCCCGGCCCATTTTTTTGATTGGCCGCCCAATGACTGCTGTACCCGAACCATCGTATCAGGACCTCAACGTTGGCCGGCTAAGTCGCTGGCAGCATCTTCAACTGCTGCGTGAGCAGTTTTGGAGAGCCTGGTCCCGCGATTATCTTAGCAGTCTGCAACCCAGGAAGAAGAACTGGAACACTTCTACCAACGTTCGACCAGGAATGATCGTCTTGATTAAGGACAAGAACCGCCCTCCGTTGCAGTGGAAGTTGGGCCACATCACCTCTGTCCATCCTGGCCACGACGACCTGGTCCGGGTAGTGGACGTTTTTAGCGAAGGCAAAACTTTTACACGGCCCATCACGAAGTTGTCAATTTTGCCAATCGAGGATAATCAACGCCAACCTGATCCGGACAAGAATGTTGAACCGGGACGCTTCAACCCGGGGGATGATGTTCCTTACGGAAAGCGCCCAATGTAGGAAACCGCCCAATGCCGAACGCAACGATTTGCGTTTGCGAGACGAAGCGCCAACAGAAAGGAAAAACGCAGCGAACGACGAGAGAACGGAAGAGGAAAAAGTTTTAGCGCGAACGCCTGAGCAGATGCAGATCAGAGTCACGCCACGAGCCGACGAGGCAACATCGCGACGCGTTTAGACAAGTCTGCATTAACATGTCTAAAGGGTTTAACTCGTTTTGTAAACAAACATTGTTTCTGTCGCTGTAGGGTCTATCTCGATCCACCCACGCATCTGGGGGCCGTTATCAGAAAGATCAATCTTCGCTCTTTCTGATAACGGCCCCCAGATGCGTGGGTGGATCGAGATGAGCCCTACAGCGACAGAAACAATGTTTGTTTACAAAACGAGTTAGACCCTTTAGACATGTTGATGCAGAAGTTTTTGAATAAAGTTAAGTTAAATGTGAACGTTTCCGACTTACGATTATTTCGACCGCGGTCAATCCCGATTTCCGATTACACATCTGCCAAGAACCGTACCCCGGAGGTTCCAAAAATACAGTCCACCTATCCTTGAGTTTTTTCCGACCGAACAGAGTCGATGAAGAGAACTCACTCATGTTACTTTCGCCCTTATTGAAACTCAATCTAGATTTTACCTGGTGATAACACAAAGAGAGGATCGATGAAGAGAACTCGAAAATGTCAGTTACGCCCAAATGAAAAATCAGTGTCGAAATGTTTCAACGTTGAATTTTGCTTGCATCCTTTTCTCCGTGTAGGGAAACATTTCAAAAAGCTTTGGAATATTTTTTTGGACAACCCTGCGCACGAACAAAAACATTTCGCCGAGATAAAAGCTCACAGGGTTCGTGTCGCCACTAATCAAAATGGCTTCCTCGAATAAAATTTCTTGATAATTCGGATAATAATTAAAAGTCGCCAATTTTTTCAAAAAGAGTTTTTAATATTTTGTTTATTTACACTAAATAAATTGTTACATAATGATGCCCTAAAGTGAATCAGTTGTGCAGAAACAGAAAAATCGTAAGGTTGTCACCAATATGAATATTCTCGGAATTTTCCCGTTCCGCGGCGGCGCACTAAAGCCGCTCGCCGGTTTGATTCCGGCCGCCATCCGGCACCTGAATACGTGCCCGCCGCCGCCTCCGCCCATTGAACGGACACTGAAAATCGGCCAGCACAAAGTAAATTTCGTCGAAGCCGGTGCCGGCGAGAAGGGAGTAATCCTGCTGCCGGGAGCCCTCGGAACAGCTTGGACGGATTTCAAGCCCCAGATCGAGCAGCTTCCGGTGCTGCTACCGAACCACAAGATCATCGCGTGGGATCCGCCCGGCTACGGAAAGTCCCGTCCCCCGGAGAAGGAGTTCGGGTTGGATTTCTACGAGAGGGACGCCGAGGCGGCTGCTGGGCTGATGGAGAAGATGGGGTTCGAAGGGGGCTTTTCCGTTGCCGGTTGGAGCGACGGTGGCATCACCGGGATGATTTTGGCCGGCCGGAAACCATCGCAGGTGGAAAAGCTGGTCATCTGGGGATCGAATGCTTACATTGCACCAAAGGAGGCGGAAATTTATGAAAGTATGGGTTGCTTTGATTTTTTATTCGATCTATGGGGAGTTGACTGTAATGATACACTGCACCAAAAAGTCCCGTTTCTTCTTTCAGATATTAGAGACGTAAGCAAATGGTCCGCCAGGATGCGAGAACCGATGGAGAAGGTGTACGGAGTGGACGGCTTTCCTAAGGTCTGGTCCGCCTGGGTTGATGGAATGCTCGGGATCTACAAGCATCGCAATGGGAACATCTGCAAGGAGTTGCTGGATAAGATCCTAGCTCCGACGTTTATTCTTCATGGAGCGAAAGATCCGATGATCGTGCCGGAACATGTGCCACATCTGCAGAGCTCGATAGCCAACACCTCGTAAGTTGTTAACTTGTTACACATTTTAAGATAGATCTCGGTAAACGAAGTATACATCAGAAATGTAATTTTTACCGACATCTCGGTAAATTACTCGATAAACGAACATTTTTTTCTTCAAAACGTTTACCGAGATTAGGAAATTACGGTAAATTTTCAGAATGTCGAAATTTTATCGAATGAACTTTGTGAATTGTATGATTGACCTTACGACTTGTTCTAGGCTTCACGTGTTTCCTGAAGGTAAGCACAATATCCACTTGAAGTATGCCGAAGAGTTCAACAAGCTGGTAAGTGATTTCATTCAAAAGTGATTGGAGTAGTTTAGAATAGCTTTTCTGTTAAAACTTAGCTTTTGGAACAATGTATTTATCGCATGAAGTATGCCGGCAACATTATTTTTCCGAAATCCTTGTAGGTATGGAATCTTACGATAAAAGGATAATTTAAACCACTGATTCAAATTTCGACCTGCGCGCAACAATAATGACAATGTCGCATTCTGTATTTGTTGTGACAATCCACCAAATGTTAGGTTTGTCCCAACTTGAGCACAGTATATGATAAATGTGCTCATTCTGTGGGTTGCAAATCTCATCTTTCAGTGGACTGATCTAACTGATAGTCGATTGACAGACACAGACCACAGACAGTCTGTGGTCGATTGTTCATTGCATGTAAGCAAATGAACGATCAATTTTTTATACCATTTCATTCAACAGAACCTGAGATTTGCATCGGCAAAGTTTGGGGACAACGATTGATGATTCTGAAGACGCCCTGTAAATCAGGCCAAACATGTCTAAAGGTCATATCTGCAGAAGAGAGGCTCTCTTTGGTTTCCCTCTCTTTCGTTAATATTTCAGCTGTTTATTTGTATTATGATTGTCTCCTTGCATTGAACGATGGACAAAACAATCGTCTTTTGACTGGAAAAATAGTTGAAAAGTGTACCATTACATTGCAGTAATTGAAAGAGAAAGTGGACAAAGAGAGCTTCTCAAATGCATATAGGACCTATTGAAATGTTAGGCCTGAAATGGTATCTATTTCGGATCATATTCACCAACAAATAAATTTAAAAAAAAATCAATTTATTGCTCTACCTAACTAACTCATCTCAAATGCTGTATCTCTACGGAGAAATTCCACAGTTGACTAGGAGCTCCCCTACGGCACTCACTCACGCCCACATCGGCGCTGACCAGGTTTTCCAGGCACATTTCAGTCTCACTGTGTACCAGCGTTCCGCCCTTCCGTTCCCACCGCTGCGACTGCTGATTCCCACCTTCGTCCTCGCACTGCTCCAGATGCACCATACCATTCCGTACACTCATACACGCCCCCGAATCCGTTGCCAACTGGCCGGATTTCTTGTTCAGGGACCACTTGGTGGCACCGTCCGCATCGTCCCGGCTACACTCCACCAACAGAACATCGTTTCCCTGAGAGAGCCTATGTTGGCGATGACTTCGCTTCCGGGACCGTTTGTACTTTGGTTTCACATCCAAACACCGCTCGCCGTGCCTCAAATGGCCAAAGGCGGCATTATTCTCGTTGGGCAACTTCAAGTCCAAGAATACATTCTGCATGTACCAACTAAATTTTCGACAGTTCAGTCGCCGCTTCAGATCCTTCATTTGCTGTAGAGATCCCACCGAGAGTCCGTTCGCCTCCGGCCGGGTTTCGTAGAAAAAGTTCTGGAACTCGTCCATCCAGACGGAGGCGATCCGCTTGGTGTTTCTGTAATAAACAATGATTCGTTTTAGTCTACAAGTTAGTGTCTTAAGCCTAGTCGCGTCTTACTTTAAATAAGTGGTGGCACTTCCTAGCGGAAACCCATACGGATGCTTTCGGCGAAACACGTGCCCAATCCTAGAGCACGGAACTACTTCCACATGGGCGCCACAGAGCCACGCCTTCAACGAGAACTCCAACGATTCTCCGCCCCAAATCTCCAGCCCACTGTCGAACCCCCCAAGCTGTTGGAACAAAGCCTTCGACACTATGAACACCCCTCCAGATATAGCCGGACTGAAAAACGGCTGCGACTCGTCATGGTTCCGGTGTTCCAGTTCCTCCTCTGCAACCGGAAGCCAACGAAACCGCAGGCTCCAATCGAATCCACCTCGCAAGCGGGCCGAGTTCGGCCGGTATTCGAACGTGTCCGCATCGATGATGTCGATGATCGGGCTCAGCACCGCCGTGGAATCCACCGTCAGCCGATCTACCAGCGGTTCCAGCCATCCGCGGTTCACCTCGCAGTGACTGTCCAGAAAGATGACGAAGTCTCCGCTGGCGTACGCCACCCCGATGTTCCTGGAACGGATCAAGCCTTGCTTCAGTGGTCGAGGGATGAAGTTCTTCTTCCCGCAGGCAATCACTTACCTTCCCGAACAAAGTTCCGGTGAAACCGTATCAGCGGAATCCGACTCAGGAAGTCCAGGTCGTGCTCGAGCGCCGTGCTGCAGTCATCGATGACGATGATTTCCTGGAGCAGCTCGGGTGGTGTGCGCTTCAGCACGCTGGCGATGGTACGCAGAAGCGTCGAGGTGGCCTCGTTGTAAAACGTGATTATCACAGATGTGGTGCGACCGGGTGAGGTTAGGAATTCCCGGGTATGGCAGCTGTAATGGAGGAGATTTTGGTTTAATATGTATGTGTGCCATCAGCAATCTCATGCTCCCATTTTCATCCTATTCGAAAACAAGCGATTACGACACCGATTGACTCCGTTCTTTTTGTTTTCATGGGTGCTCACTTATAACAAAAAATACAAAAATAAGAAACAAAACAAACAGCGCTTCAATCCTTTGTTTTTCGTGGGATGAAAATGGGAGCCATGAGTTTAGTTTGAGTTTAAACATGAGTTTAAAAGAAGCAATTCTATACACGGTAAAAATTCTGCACGCTCGATGTAAGGGAAAAATCCCTTAACTATTCAACATCCCAATCAACATGATCTGAAATACTTTTCCTTTGATATCGCAATGCAGTCAGTGTTGACTTGAGAACCAAAACAAACCCACTGGAGAAATCAACTGAAAATCGCTTCGATTTGCACTACTGTACAAAGCAATACAATCCAAAGTGAAAAGCTGTTGATTTGGTAATGACTGATTTGGGCATGAAAGTAAATATAGATGACAGGTGGTAGAAAGTGTTTCGCTTCGATTCGCACCTCACTATCAGATGTGAAGTAGTGTAGTGGTAAAGCAGAAGACCGTGACTCTTAAGGTCCTGGTATCGAATCTGGGTGCTGCGGGAACACACTTTTTTTTTAATTTTGATTTTGAAATCAAAACATTGTCAACAACGAATTGAAGTGGACTTCTATTAAAATTGAAGAGGCATTGAATGTTCTTTTTCAAATGATTTTTAAATGATAACAAACTGATTGAACAGTAGTGCGAATTCAAGTGCCAATCTGTTCATATCAGAGTGCAGATTTTTTACCGTGTAGGTCTTTCAACAGTGAGAACGGTTCAGAAGACATATTAAAGAGATCAAAAATATTTATTTTTTCGCAATGTAGCAATGCCAATTGTGATATTTCTGCCCAAATCATCTCATACAAAATATATATGGAAATAAAACCCAAGATGGAATATTTTATGTGGCACATATTTTGAATCTAGCGTTCCAAAACCACGGTTCAAGCGAAAATCTGAGGTGTTAGGTCCCCGAACGTTTAGTACTCTCAGATCATTTTCAACCGCGTTCATGGCCGTTCATGAAGTCATCGACCTTTACCTAGATCCCTGCTGGAAATGTTTTCGCAATCCCTCTTTAAAAATTCGCACTACGTGTTAAGCCCAATGAAGTTTGCCGTGTTTTGTTTCACAATAGTCCTGTTCGACGACGTAGGTTGAACTTTCTAGAAATTTCTCCACCTTGCTCTTACCCGTTCGTCAACAAATGTGCAAAAGCAGGATGCAGCAATTTCGATCATGTCCAACATATCTCATTGAAAATTACTAATATTCGCAGTACTCCGCAGCGCTTTATCTCTACACGGGACCATGTACTTAGTCTAGATCAAGTTTCGGGAGCAACTACCTACTCAATGTTTTATAAGGATTTCGAAATGAAATTTATATTTTGGGAGTACTCCGAGATACACGAAGTGGAAAATTATTGATTTTGGATGTTTTCAAGTGCCTACAGAAGTTTCTTCATATCTTTTAGAAGAATTTGTGCAGATTATTTTCGAAGAGACCTCGCTCAAGTATTCACAGTACCACTTGGGACAGCTAGTGAATGAAATTTTCTTCAGGAAAAGTCTCAGTATTTCAGGAGATCCTTCAACGACTTCTCCAGCACATTCCTTTCCAAAAGTTACTTCAGAAACTTTTACAAGAAGTTCATTTACGACGTCTTTTCTGCGAACATTTTTCTGAGAAGTACTTCTGTGAGTTCTTTAGAAAACTTTGCATAAGATTCCTCGTAATTTCTGTTCACCCTGTGTTTTAAGCATTGATTCGCAACACAAAAATATTTTCTGCATGGGTTGCGATTATAAACAATGCTTCATGTTTACTATTACTATTGGTTTGAAAAATCTGCTATAAAATAGTGTTTGAAGTTTGAGTGTTCAAAAACAGTGTTTTCTAATAGTATTAGGTCATCTGATTTTAAGGAATAGTAATGAAATAACATCGTTTAAAAAATAATGGTGTCTATATGTGACTGTTGTTAAACCTCAACAATAAAATTCCTATGTTTTAAATTAATTATATCATATAAAAAATGATAAACGTATCGTAATCATTCGGGGCAAGATGGCCACCTGTGGTAAAGTCTATGTCGCCATCCGAAAATCAATCTAAAGCAGCCTCAAAATTGTTATAAATATTTAGAGATACTGCAAAACCACAGAAAATTACTTTTTCATATTAGTTGGAGCAGTTAAAATTAACTGCGATGGAGATGATACCTCAAAACAACTTTGAAGTGATTTAGTGTTGAACGGTGATTTATTTCATTGAATATTTTGGCGCAGGGCTGGAAGATCATAGCTAAAACCGCCATAAGAGGGTTCGTTACAAGACGTTGAATTACAGTTAATGCAAGAAAAGAGTAGTAATGTATCTGAAGATAAATCGTTTCGAGAGAAACAAGTTTGCTGAAAAAATGGACCAAATCATAGAACATTTTCAAAGAAATTTCTATCAATTTTATTTCAAACATTATCATAAAGAAAATGTTGGTAAATACTACACCCTCTGTAGGCAAAGCGTTGCGGGTGATTCGACCTTGGTTTATTGATCGTTTCTTAGGGATTGAAGCACTCTCATTGTCAGAATTTAGCTCTGTGGCCGTCTTGCCCCATATGGCAAAAATTCTATGTCGAAAGTAGATTTTTTCAAATGAATGTATTTTGTATTCGTAGTGCAAAATAAAATACTTTTTTTTGTTAAGAAGATAGAAAAGACATGAAACAAAGGGGATGAGTGTTAAATAGCCATATTCTAATGAAAGTATATGCTCCCAAGGCGCCTAAGCTTAGGGTGGCCATCTTGCCCCACAACCCCCTATATTCTATTCTACTATATCGAACTAGTTGCCATTGCGCTGCTTTCACTTTCTACCCTATCATGGTAGAATGATGAGTGTTGTGACTGCAGATTAGAACATCCCTATTTGCTAAACGATAATTCCTCTCTTCCACTCGAACAGATCACAGGTCAAATATGTGTATGAGATGAGAATAAAGAAAGTAGAAGTGCTTTCAACACGACTCAAGCTGGATTTGTTTTTATTAGGAACTAGCTGTCCCGGCAAACTTTGTCTTGCCGTCTTGTGGTGATTTGACAACTGTTGGGATCAAAATATCACCGCACTCTAGATTGGTTTCTTTTTGATCGTGTTGATTTCCTTCCAATCTCATAAAAAAATCAGTACTAGGTATATCAATTTTCTTACATTTCTAGCCGATTTTCGTAACTTTTTGTACATATATGAACACAGCCACCACGAATACGAACCGAACCTTGCAAGAGTCATGCTGATCGGTTCATTCGTTCATGAGTTTTGTTGCCTCAAAGGAATTTCAAACTCATTTTTATATATATAGATAGACTAGATAGATTTCAACGTGTCTTTCCTACCGGTCTTATGTCTTGTCCGCGTCTTATTAAGTCCGTTTCTCGATTAACACAATGAGCACGAGGATGTTGATGAATGGCTGTTGGTTGTTCCTTTTTCCAGTCCGATTGGGGGTCCATTATGAGGTGCCGTTCGTCGATTATATCCAGGTCCGTTAGAGCCATGGGCTCAGAAGAGTGTCAGTGTCAGCTACTCTCAGCCATTGAATTGTTTTTGTAACTCTTCAGAAGATATTGCGAATTTTTTTCCTGGGGTCCTTTCATAGCAGTGAGATTTTTTGGAAAAGTTCCTTCAGAAGTAATATTTTAACCCTCCTAAGATGTTAGGATTTTTGCACCACAATGGCATAGGGCACGATCAGCGTGGCTGTCTGGGCCATATTGACCCCAACATCCTACAATGCGTAATAAGTTAAAATTCTTTCTTAGGCAAAGTTGTGGCCCCTGTTCCACTCTACAATTCGTTCTTTGACACCAAACTTCTAGCTCTCATCGTTTTCTTGCAATTTTGATTTAAATGTGCGGCACAGTGCGCAAAAAAGTGCTTACCATGGCGATTGCAAATTTATGATCTGAAATGCGACGTTTAAATCGAAAATGCAAGAAAACGATAAGAGATGGAAGTTTGATGTCAAAGAACGAATTGTAGAGTGGAATAGGGGCCACAACTTTGCCTAAGAAAAAAAATTTAAATTATTACACATTTTTCAAAGATAGTTGACAAAAACAAATTAAAACACACTACTTTTGAGCTATTTGCTCTAGAAAACTTAGTTATTTAACTAAACCAATTGGTTGAAAGATGCCATTTGATAGAAAATTCAATAATCTTTCGAATAAGGGTCTAAAAACTGCGATAAGTTTGACCATTTTAAAGTTATAGCCAGTTAAGGCAATAAGAGTCAAGAACATGGGTAGTTCAATAACTACGTAACGGTTGAGATTTGACCATATGCGTAGAACAATTTTTTCACCATTTATGGTCCTCTATCACCCTTTAAAAAGTTTGCACTCAGGAACCTAACACCCTGTATAAAACTCCTCCTGAAACTTCTTCGAGAATCCTCGAGGAGCTCTTAAATTCCTAATAAAATTCCTCCGGCATGTTCAACACGGTCTTTTAGATAATTTTCCACGGATCTCTTCAGATTTTTTTTTTCCATGAATTCTTTAGAAATTTCTCCCCCTTTGCTCTAGGTTTAGAGAAACCTCCAGGAATTTTATCAAGATAGTTTTTAGAAAACCTTTCATGCTTAAGAAATTCCTCCACTGATTAATTCAGAAATTTCTCCGCAGATTCATTCAGAAAACCTTCCACAGATTCAAAACATTTTACCGCGATATTTTTTTAAATAAAAATCAAGAGTTTAGAATTCTTACACAAATTTCTTTGAAAAATATTCCAAATATTCTTACAGAAATATTTTTCAAGGATGCCTTGAGATAACTCATCAACGCTTCAGATTTCTCCATATATAGATACTATCTAAAATTGCCCCTTTGATAAAATGCGCCACGAGAAAAAATGTTCATTTCAAACCCCCCCATCTCGTCGATAGCAAACTTTTTGTAAGCGACCTCTCAAATTTGTGTATGGGTTGTTACACTTTGCTGATCTTTCTTTCCTCCTCAAAGCATGACGTAATTTATAGACCTTTATTCTATAAGGAATTCCTCCATCGGTTCCTTTAAAGATTAATCCAAGAATTCTTCAATAAGTTGCCGAAATTCAGAGATTCCGTCAGGAGTTCCTCCTCCTATTTCTTTCAGGATTTCTTTAAAAGATGCATTTAGGAATTGCTCTAGAAAACTTCCCTAGAAACTACTAAATAAACTCCTTTGAAAGTATCACATGGGATTTTTCTATTATACTCTACAGAATAGCTTCTCTATGCGTTCTTCCAGGTTTTCCTAAAGAACTTTCACGACTTCATCCGAGTATTCTTTCAGAAAATCCATGAATTTTGATAGAGGATTCCTCCAGGAATTTCTCTTCTTAATAAATTGCTAAAGTGATTGACGAGCAATGTTCCCAGGTTTTACTCAATTACTCGATTTCTTCAGAAACTCCTTCTAGGATTTGTTCGAGAATTTCCTTCAGTAGTCTAAGGATTTTTCCGTAAATATCAGCAAGATAATTTCAACAGAAATTCACCTAGAGCTTTTTCAAAAATTTCAACAGAAATTCATCTAGAGCTTTTCAGAAATTCACCAGCGTATTTTTTTTTGGAAATTCTTCCAAAGGCTTCTCTAGTGATCCATTGGGAAATTTTGTCAGGGATATTCAGCAGATATTTCTTCAGATTTTACAGAAATACTTCATCAATGAAGGATTTTCTAAAGGAATTCCTGGAGATTCCAATATTATTATTTTTTGAATATATCCTGACAAGAATCCTGAAAAAATCTGACTCAATTTCCGAATCAATCATTATGTAGGAATCTCTGGGAAATACCTGGGGGATTCCCTTCTGGAGGAATTCATCAAATTTTATAAGAAACTTGTGGAAGAATTCAAGGAGAAATTCCTGGAGGACTTTCTGAAAAAAAAACCCTGAAGAGATTTCTAAAGGACACTCGAAAGAATCCTTGAAATCTATTCTGCATGAATCCCAGCAGAAACTACAGACAAAGGTATTTGAGAGGCTCTTGAATACATTTCGGAAAGGATTCTTGGAGTATGTCCTAAAGCAAACCCTGTATGAACTGCCGTTGATACTTCTGGAGGAGTTCATATAAGAATTGCAAGCTGTCTGAAGGTAGAAGTGCTCAAAAACCTCTTAATCATTTTCCTAAATAAGCGCTAGAGAAATTTTCGGAGGCAACCCTGCAGAAGTTTGAAACCAGCGATGTAAACACTCACTTGAACTCAGATACACTCATTTGCTATTCTCTCAGCTCAGAAGCTTGCAATCAAAAAACCAGTGTATGGAAAAGTTTTACTTTGTAGTTCTATCTAGAAGTTTGTCGAAGAAAGTCAGGGTCGCACGCGTATACCAAAATCGGGGCAGAGCTATGAATGACTATGAATTACTCTTACTCTATTCGGCGAACTTTTAGATAAAACTGAATCTCTGAAGGGGTACCAGAAGCGTCTAAAAAAAACCCCTGAAGAAAAGTTTTGATAAATCCCAAGAGAATATTGCTGGAGGAATATTAGATGTACTTCTGAGATACCCCTGGAGGAACTTCGAGAAGAATCTCTTAAAAACTTTCTAGAGTAATTTGGGAAGTAATGTCGGAGAGAATCTCCGTAAAAATCTTCAGAAAGGAACCTCTCGAGGAGCTCCAACAAAAATTTCAGAAAGCATTCCTGTAAAAAAAAATCTGAAGGAATCGATGGAAAAAAACGGTATGAATACTCGGAGGAACCTTTTGAGAATTTCATGCAAGATTTTTTTGAGGAACTGCTGAAAAAATAACTGGAGTTATCTTTGATGCAACTTCTAAAGGATTGACTAAATGAACTTCTCTGCAATGGGGCACGTTCGGTGTAGTACTAGATTTGTAGTAATGAGCTGAATTTTAGTATGATGAGAAGGTCAGTCCTCCGTTTCTGCAATGAAATGCTGCAAAAAGCGTGGGTATTATGATTATTTGCCTAATTTGCTGCTGTTCGAGCACAACTTTGGATAACTATGTTGTTTATATTGCAAGAATTGGAGAAAACAACAACACTGTTGCCCAAAGTTTTGCTTAAACAGCATCAAATTAGGTAAGAAATCATAATACCCTCGCTTTTTGCACCATTTTATTGCAGAAACGGAGAATTGACCTTCTCACCATACTAAAATTCAGCTCATTACTACAATTCTAGTACTTCACCGATCTGTCCTATTTGTTAAGGTATTTCTCTGGGAATTGATTTTTCTGAGGAATGGCTTGGTTAAATCTGGAGAAACGCCGGGAGGTATATAGCAAAAACATTTTTGAGAAATTTCTTACGGAATTCCTGGGAAAATCTAAAAAAAAACCTGAAAGAAATTGCAATGGAACTCCTTGAGGTTTCTTTTGAGGAATTATTTCTGAAATCATTAAAAGGGTTCCAGAGTTCTTTGAGAAATTATTGGAGACAATTCTGTAGGAATCTCTAAGCAACTCCTAGATGTAGATTCTATTTTTATTAAACAGTCTTGAATTTCGAGCTGTCGGACGTTAGCAGCATATGATGTTTTAAAATGTTCCGCGCATAGGGTTCAATATTGAAGTAATTTCCTTGGGGGCGTACCAGTATAGGGGTCGCTGTAATTTGGAAACCTTGGTTGACCAGCTCTGATTTTACCATGGCAACACTTGTCTATAAAGAGTTTTAGAAATATCCATAGAACAGGCATGTGATTTTATATACTTCTACCTTGAAGAATCTTCTCTAAATTTTATGAAGAACGTTTTCAAGGAATCTCTTAAAAAAAATACAGCAAAATTCTCCTGGACATAGCTTTTGTTAAAATCCGTGATTTCCTTACGCGCAAAAAAGGAAAAAATTGTTCTTTGGGTACAGAAACGTTGACAATTCCAAAGAACTGGTGGTAGCTTAGATTATTATATACGCCGACGCCGGTGGGATGTGCATAGGCGCACATGTCTATTTGGAATTTCATGGAAACCCTTCAGGAAATCTTTATGCAATTCATCTTGAAGTTCCTACAATATATCCTACTAAAGTTCTTCAGGTTTTTTGTTTCCTTTGTGTGTTCTTTTGAAGTTCCTAAAAGAGTCAGTTCTTTGGACATTTTTCCAACATTACTTTATTTGAAAACTCTTACAAGAAATTAGTCGAAAATCCTTCAGAAGAATATTTTGGCGGATCGATTGATGAGTTTAACCGGGAAGACTGCGTATCCGTTCAAATCCAAGATCCTTCAGAAGTTGCTTCGGCAATTCCTGCAAAAGATTTATCGGGATTCGCTTCAGGAGTTCATGGGGAAATAGTTCCTTCTTAAAGTCCTTTATCAATACATTCCCAGCAAACGCAAAGTCATATATGCAGTTGCATAGGATGCTAAAGTGGAGGCCATAGACCCGCGTGTTAAGTGCGCATATCGCCTCCACTTTAGCATCGTATGCATCATCATATACGATCGTGTGTTTGCTGGGTTAAAGAACTTCTACATTAGCTATTTTGGAAAATACTTCGGCTGATTCCAAAAAACAAAATGCGAATTCTCCCAGGAGCTCTTTCGAAGGGATTTCAAGGAGGTATTTTGTAAATTTTTCCAATATTTTTTTCTGAAATATCTCAATGAATAGCTTCTGGAAGTTTTCCAGGCAATTTTAAAGAAGTTCAATCGGCAATTTTTTGAAGAGTTCCTTCAAAAATTTCTGCAGCAGGTCTTTTGAACAATTTTCAAGAGTTCCTTTGGAAGGAACTGCAGAAGAATTTCCTGATTCCGATGGAACTCCTGAAGTAACTTCTTCCCGGAGAAACATTTGCAGGAAAAAGAAACCTCTGGAGGCTTTTTCGACTATTTTTCGAAACTGGCACTCTTAAAGCGTGATAAGCCATACAAGAGGGTTTGTTGTGGCGGCAATGATTAGGTTTTGTGATGTCTTATAGAAATCATTCTTAAAAGAGTGCTAACGAATAATTCTCAATAATTCCAGAAATATCTTAGATTGCTTAAAAACTTTCAATCTTTTTCCTTCGAAAAATTCTGTAGCGGTTCCTTGGGAAAATTTCTCTGGGAATCGCCCTAAAACCAGAGAGGTAAGTTGTCGGCTAGTTAGAGTCTTTTCAATACAGCTGACTCTCCACATATCGATATTGAAGGGACCATCGAGATAGGGAGAGATCGAACTCAAGAACCAATTTGTAATGCACACTAGATTGAAAAATCGTCCGTAACTAGGAAAAACCGTAACAAACAGATGTCACTTCACCTTTCCAGAATGTTTTGTATCTAAGAAACGAGATCTAGCAACCTGTAAAAACGGGCATATTGACATATGGAGAGAAAATCTCGAACAAAAACGAACGAGATCGCATCGAGATAGAGAGATATCGATATATAGAAAGGTAAAATGTATGCTGATTAATAGGACCGAACAAACCATCGAAATAGGGAGAGATATCGAGATATAGAACATCGACATGTAGAGGGTCGACTGTAGGAGCAAAACCAAGAGCAAAACAGATATCGAAGCAAACCATACATTTGGCAAGTTTTCCCATACAAACTTCAAGCTTGTTGAGCGCCATCTTAGGCATAATCGATTTTGCTCAAATTTTTAACGTAGCTTCTAGTCCAAAACAGCTGATTCAGGAGATAAGACTTCTTCATATAAGTATGGGCCACCCTAATAAGTATGTTTCAAATGCATTTAAAATTCGACATATTATTCTAATATCAAATCTTTTTCTTTCAAGTAAAAATATTAAAAAAAAACGAGAAAATTTTACAAAATACGTAAATAATAAAGAGATTTCAAGTACTAGTCATTACATTCAATTGGGATTTATACTTTGCAAGACTTACTTTGCGTGTCGCGTATCGGGCAGCGCCCGATCGACGCCAATCCGATCGCTCAGCTCCAGATTGAAGTAGTGCCGCTGATATGTGCCATTGGTCGAAGCAGGCGTCGCCAACGGCGACCTCACCGTTTCGGCGTAGTTCGAACTTGCATTACCGCCAACAGCCACGCGCCTACTCAGTTCGTTCCAGCTGCTGTAGACCCGCGCCAGACTGGCGGTTTGATTTAGGTCTTCCACTTTCCGTTTGATCTGCGGCTCGTGAAACAGGTAGACGTTGTTCCAGAAGATAAACAGCAGCCCAAACACCAAAATCACCAGAAAGCCGCACTTTTTGCGGAAGAAAATTTTCATTTTGCCGCCGCCGGATTCAAGAACGACACGCGAGTGACTGATAGTTGGTTGTGGTACGCCCCGCGGTCACCGCGGAAGCAAGGCCATGTGGCTAGGTCGGTCTGTGGTAGCGTGGCACTGCGTGTGACGGCGGCTAATCTCTATCTGGGTTTGTTGGTTTGGTGCCGATTTGCGTGCTTTCGGGGTTACAGTCGGGTGCGATAACGCATTGAGTGGGATTCTTGTGGCGTCGTTTTATTTTTGTTTCTAATAAGTAGGATTATTCTCGATTATCTGCAATGAAACATATAAAAGAAGCATGAAAAGTCTATTGTACAGTTTGAACTGATAAAAATGAGTTTGTTTATTGTTCAATCGACACTACTGAATCATTGTTGACCCTGTAATATCACCCGTTTTCATGAGTTGTTCATAGTTATTAGCTTTTATAGCTCATGTTTACAAAAACATTATGTATTCGCATTCATTGGTCCTATACTGCATACAGGGAAAACTATTTCCGTCGCGTTCCACTCATCAATTGCAATATACGCTATGCGTCTAAGCGCGTTGAAATGTCTAAGATGTGTTCTAATCGACTTGAGGGGTCCAGCTAGGATGTTCAGAAGCATGCCAATTTGCAACAAACTCACAATCAGCGATCTGCGATCTAGCTATCTGGACACATCTGCCTCCGACGCGCGGCACAACTGAACCAAGGTCCAATTGAAGCCAATTTGCACCATTCCGTGTCTCCTAAACCAATTGCACTCTTCTCCGTTGCACTGCGATGATTGTTGGTGCTACACTACATAATTGCCGGTCTTCACGCCTTTCAATTGAATCTGAACAAATGGTTTCATTGTTGTTCAACGTCGCGGTCATCATGCAATAAACATCGGATAGTGATTGTGGGACATTCTCGCGAAACTAGAATCCGCACATGGGAACCTGGCGATGACGAGTCATCGTCCGCGCGTTTGTTCGATTGATTCGAGATGTTCTCCTTATCAGCAGCACCAACCAGCGATAAACTATTCCACGAAAGCGCGAGTGAGCGAATTGGGATGGGAATCGGTGTAAAACGGAATGTTCATAGAAACTCCTAGAACTGTTATGCTTAGATACTAATAAGATCATAGATGTAGGTAGATGTAGAAAAAAATGCACAGGTACAACTGTACTTTACTGAAAAAAAAAATCTTGATACAATATGAAGGAAATCTTGGAAAAATTCCTTGAGATACTTTTGAAGGAATACCTGGAAGCATTACATGAGAAACTTCTGGAGCAACTATAGAATCTGAGGAATGCCGGCAAGTCGGACTCCATGTAGGCGTCCCGGAAAGCTGTGAAGGTTGGGCCTGAAAAGGCTGGCCCGTCCCGCGTGGAAGAGAACAGGGGGTTGCGACCGTTGTTAGGCCCTCAGCAACCACAGAGTAGAGTAAACCAAGGGGAGGACCCCCTTGGACCAAAGTCGAACGGAAGAGGAAGAAGGAAAAACCGCAGGTCGAGGAGATCATGGACGCCAAACCAAGAAGGCGTAAAAGAGGAGGTGCCAAGCACGTGAAAGGCGACGCGCTCGTCATCAAGACCAAACAGTCTGAATACTCGGACGTCTTGAAAACGATGCGAAGCGATGCCAAGCTCGTAGATCTGGGAGCCGATGTGTGCAGTATCAGGCGTACTCGTGCGGGCGAAATGATCCAAGAGAGCGACAAGGTTCGCAAGGGCGCCACCTACAAAAGTTTGGCGGAAGAGGTCCTTGGCGAAGGGGTAGAGGTAGAGGCCTCTTACAGCAGAGGAGACTCTGAAGGTAAGAAACCTAAACGAGGTCACCGAAGCGGAAGAGCTCGTCCTCGTCCGGACGTAGAGACACACATCGGCTGATAACTGCACGAATCCACCTTGCTTGAACACATCGTCGATCGTTTTATTCCAGACCCGTGCCGCTTGTTTGAGCCCATATAGACTCTGTTTGAGGCGATACACACCGGTGGAGTTGCCGGTCTCGTACCCAGGAGGCTGATTCATGAAGACCTCTTCATTCAACTTACCATACAAGTAGGCAGTCTTGATGTCCACATGCTTGACGAGTAGATTCCTCTTCCTCAGCGAATGTAAGGTGACCTGCCTGGAAACCGGGGCGAAAACCTCGTCATAGTCGCATCCGATTTTTTGGGAAAAGCCTTGGGCGACTGATCTGGCTTTGTACCGTACGACGTTGCCGGTTTGATCCTCCTTGCGCTTGAACACCCACTTGCAACCAACCTTCTTGCAGCCGGCTGGAAACGTGATGGTCTTCCACATATCGTTTTCCATCAGAGAACGGAATTCCTCGTCCATCGTTGTCTTCCAGAATACACTTTCCGGACTGGCCATTTCTTCTTCGTAGCTTCGTGGTCCAGCATCCGAATGCGAAACCATGCCAATCGTTTCGCGGTATCGCACTGGAGACATACCCTTGGTTTGACGGATCGATCTCTGGGGAAACGCAGCGCCTTCATCCAGCATTGAATCGTCTGCAGTGTCGTATCCACATTCATTATCGCTGTCCAAATCATCCAAAGGTTTTTGATTGACCGCCGGCGTAGCCTCGACATCGACTGGCCTCGATCCAAGCTCAAAATCAATGACAATTTTTCGCTTCCTGATACCCACTGACGCTGTCGGCCTGTTCAAGGAGCTTCTCCTCAACGAAATTTGCGTCACGACTGATGACCACTTGTCGAGTTGATCGATCCAAGAAGCGGTATGCTTTGTGGTCCGGCGAGTACCCAACGAACGTTAGTTTTGTCGACGTCGGGCTCAACTTCTTCCTCTTCTGCTTGGTGACGTGGACGTGCGCCGCACTACCGAAGACCTTCAGGTGCATCACATCCATGCCAATGCTCGAACGGAGTTGTTGGAACCGACTTCGAAGGCAAAATGTTCTGCAAATAAACAGCAGTACTTACCGCCTCAGCCCAGTAGCACTCTGGAAGTTTGGCATCGAACAGCATGCACCGGCTAATCTCGACTAGATACCGGTTCTTCCTCTCGGCGACGCCATTCTGCTGAGAAGAGTAGCGGTGAATTGCGCCCGAATCCCTTCTTGCCTGTAGAACTTTCTCAGCGCACTTCCGGTATAATCGCCGCCTTGATTGCTTTTGAGCGGCCGGCCGAATTGGGCCACGTACTCCATTATCTTCTCCGGGACTTCTTCCTTCTTCCGAAGCAGGTACTGCCGTTGGCAGCATAGTTGTCCCATGTTAATAGGGATTCCCGTAGAACATGGGACATCTATGCTGCACACGGCAGGGTACAGGACGCAAAACCTACTGTAGTCGTCGATGATGCTCATGAAATATCGGCACCCTGACACCGATACGTTTTCCACAGGGTCGTAAACGTCGACCTCGTGGAGCACAGCCGTGGATTTCCTATCCACCGATTTTGAAAACGGTTTCCGACTCATTTTGGCATTCTGGCAGCAGTCGCATCCTTATCGCACTCCGCAATCGTACAGCTTCAGTCCATTCACCAGGTTCTTGTTAACCATCTCTTCGAGCACATTGGGATCGCGATGCCCCCAAATCACCGATGCCACACGTGTTGGCAGTCCACGTTGTGGTGGTCCTTCGCAGCCATCGTCACTTCTTTCGTTGTTCTCACCTTGTAGAGTCCACCAGTTTTGACCGCGGCCGCTGCTAGTTGGCCGCCGACGAGAATCCGGCATCCTACCTCATCGAACGTCACTGCGGCGTCTCTCTCAACGAGCTTGGGTACAGAGAGGAGGTTGATTTCAAAGCTTGGTACGTAGAGCATGTTGCCTAGGGTAACGGTGGTTGTTTTTCCGTCGTCATAGTAACACAACAACCGCCCTGAGCCGACGCCATCCACCTTCGCAATTTTTCCATCTGCCAGGCTGACAGATTTAACGTAGCTTTCGTTGAGATCCTCGAAAAATCCTCGCTCGCCGCACATGTGCAATCCGTCTGGTTGTGGCCAATTTTCTTGCAAAAATGACACACAATTGCCTTCTTCCTCGAACAATTGGCATTCAACACTGAATCCGCCGATCCGTGGTTCCGTTTCGCCGTTTCATCCAGCAGCTTGGTTTTGACCAGCTCCAGTTTCAGTTCGTCGTCGGAACGGCTCTCGAGGGCCGTTGTCAGCATATCGAAGGAATCGGGCAGGCTCCTCGGCACCAGTGCAACCATCAGCGGCTCACCCAGGTCCAGTCCAGCACACGACAGCTTACCAAACAGCTCTTCCAGCTCGAACAAATGGTTCTGCATGTCGTCTCCGTCCTTGTACGTTTTGTTGCAGAATCGCTTCAGGACCACAACCTTCGAGCAGAGGGACGTCTTCTGGTGGTGCTTCTGGATGTTTTCCCATGCTTCCTTGGCCGTCTTCGTATCACGAATCAGGGGGTGTTGCTTGTCCTCCACCAGCAGCGCAATCGTCGCTCTTGCTTTGCGGTCTCCTACCTTCCAAACGTCCGTCAGGGGCTCCGGGGATTTATCCTCAATGTACTTCCACATGTCCTCTAGAGTCAGCAGCATTTCCGCCTTGAATTTCCACACCGAGTAGTTGGAGTTATTCAGGTGTAGGGAAATTCGACTAAACTGATTGACGGTTTACTAAAGACTAATTTATTTTCATTCTAATGACAAATTCATATAAATTCATAGGTTGCTACGATTCGTAACATCTAACAGTCACGGCACTGCGGCAACAGTGCAACGTGCAGGTGGCCACCACAGTCATTCGGCTACGGAAGGGACCGCCAGGGACACAGGTAACCTAAAAGTCCGTTAAAGTGGAGAGAATCAGCTGCACGAGTCCACCCATTTGTCTGATTTATACCCGGAAATCCGTGAACAACAGGCACCCAACGGCTGGTACAAGGTGCCCGGCCTTCAAGAAAGCCGCAGTGAACAAATCACAGTGTACACCGCAATACAATTGGGTCACGAGTACCCATACAATTGGGTCGCGGATGGTTTCAGAAAAAGGGCGGCGATATGGACGACGGGTAAATACCCCGTCCAGGAGTTGGTTTCTACTACCAATGAGGGCTTCGTGGTCGCCAAGGTAAACGGAGTCTTCTTCTGTAGCGGTTATGTGCCTCCACTGTGGCCGATCGAGCAATTCACGTATATGCTGGACTCACTGGCGTAGCCACGGGGGATTTTAGGGTTAAACAACACCGCCCCCCCCCCCCCCCCCACAGAGCCAAAATTTGTGGAACAAATTTTCAGTATAAAGCGCTTTGAGACGAAACGTTTTTTCGGCTGCGCCGCTATTTTCAAACTACGAATACAATTGCTCATTACTGTTTACAAAATGTAAGTGTCAAACAAAAAAAGGTATCATTGACCGTTGAAAACCCCTCCCAGAGACAATTTCTGGCTACGCCACTGGCTGGACTGTATGACGACCGTGTTAACAGGGCGAAGGCCGGTGGTAATAGCGGTTGGCTTTAATGCCTGGGCCGTGAAATTGAGCAGCGCTGAAGAACGAGATAAGGGCCAGCAAAAAGGTCTGCTTCGAGGGTCTCTGTCAATAAGAATCCGTGGAGTGATGCCTACAGGCCAAGACGATAGGTGTAATGGCTCCTACAGAGAAATCTCCAGAGATGTTGGAGGGGATCATTGGAGGACTTTTTCCGCGTCATGATCCTAGTCCTTGGCCTCCTTTCGTAGGACAGCCGAGGACTGGGGCTGGCGATGAGGAGAGGGTCACCGATGTGGAACTTGCGGGGATAGCAAAGTCCATTAGCGTAGGTAAGGCCCCAGGTCCGGACGGAGTTCCGAACCTGGCCTTAAAAGTAGCTATTGCAGAGGCTCCCGAGCTGTTGAGGTCTGCCTTGCAGAAATCCCAGAAGTATGGAAGAGGCAGAGCCTGGTTCTATTGCCAAACTCGGGGAAATTACCCGGAGACCCGTCGGTATATAGACCAATATGCTTGATATAAACGGTGGGGAAGGTGCTCGAAAAGATCATCCTCAATAGAATGTTGAGGCACACCGAGGGTGTAAATGGTCTCTCGAGTAGCCAGTATGGCTTCCGGAAGGGGAGGTCGACCGAAGACGCTATCCTGTCGGTTACCAAAACCGCCGGGAAAGCACTCGAGCGTGAGAGAAGGGGGATTCGTTACTGTTCAGTAGTGACTCTGGATGTAAGGAATGCGTTTAATAGCGCCAGTTCGTCAGCTATTGCCGATTCGATCTTGCGTCTGGGGATACCCGGGTACATTACAAGATTCTCGGAAGTTATTTAGAAGTTGTAGTACCAGTTTACGACACAGAGGTGGGTCGGTAGTGCTTTCACATAACCTCAGGAGTCCCGCAAGGTTCCATCCTGCGTCCGGTGTTACGAAACGTGGAGTTGACTACCACACACAAATCTTGGACAGACAGACACACCATTGGTATCGAAGTTTACCTGTATCTAGATACGCCTGTATTTGACCCTTGAAAAAGGTCAAATACAAAGGGCCGAAACGTCGGAAAATGCAACACGTTTTAATTATCCCTAGTCGAAAAGTATGTTTACACATGTTTCTGAAATAGCTGTACTAAGCCTAAAACAAGCTTTTTATCACTTAATTTTCATGTGTAAATGTTACTAAATTTAATGTTTCGATTTATCACTTCACATGAATTCACTTGGTGTGGTGAAGCCTTTCAGTATGCCATGCACTTTATCCGGCTCCTCCCTAAGCGGCGAGCTTCCAATCACGTCATACGGGAAGGCCCACGTTGATGTTGATGGCTGTGCCACCGCTTCGGATCGATAGCTGACCTTGCCGCAGCGCACCGCACGAATATTTTACGCGAAGCCAAAAAATGACTCACATTGCAGCGAAGAGAAGACCACTACCTACTGCCACCGCTTGTTTTTGGGGATTCTTCGTTTCTGTTTCGCCGCAATCTTAGCAGGCACTGGGCCATTATTACTGTTAGGCGCCGGGTCGCGGTTTTTGCGATTGCAGAAGACCCCGAAATTAGCCGAGCGCACCTATACCTGTGGCTACTACTTACAAATCAGGTACATACGAAACCATCGGCTACCACGATGATAAGCAAAAACAATAATAAGAGTCTAATCACAGTGAAAAGAGTTACCTGTACGTACATTGGACCACCCCGCTAATGGGCGATTTATTGAAAGAACATCACTTCAATGCACCATATACAAGACAGGAAATCACATGTGACCATTGATTGAGTTCGGCACCGCTAAACAATGCACTGGCACACGCGCTCGATCACGTTCCGAAGCCACCTGGCTAGCCCGCGGATAAGCTCCCGGTTTGATCCGGTCCGATGGGAATTCGCGTAGCACAATAGAATACCTACAACACGCTGCGTTCGATTCGAACCGAACGCGTTACCGGCTCAATTGATACTGATGAACCAACAACCATGTCAGCTTGCGAAAGTAGGCGAACTCCACGCGTGCCTTCGTTTATTGCTCCACGCAGCAGGCGGGGCGGGGCGGTGCGGCCGGCCGGCGCCTACTGATTCGTTCATTCGTTCGTTCATTCATTCGTTCTATTTGCATCAACGTGCAAATGTGCCTACTGCGGCGGCGATGTGCTACTAATTTGCGGAAATGATGATTGCTGGATTGATTCTGCCGTAGAAAGTTCTAATTAGTAAACAAATGGGGTCAAGCTGCTCTTGAACGAGTAGCGTAGGCACGGCGGCTTTCACTGCTTCAGTAGGCGGTGTTCTATGACATATTCGGCTCTGTTAACAAATAAAAAAATCACACGAAATGGATTAAATTTTACTCGGAATTAAGTTTTGTGTTATAGATAGTTGAATAAAGCTTTACAAAATTTACATATTTGTTTACTACAGGTTAGGATGTCTTTAGAATATTTCAACAATGATTGATTGAAGTTATTTCTTTGTTAAGACTCATTGGCTTTATTTCCGACTTAATAAATAATCAAACAGATAACGATTAAATTGATGGAACGTGTAAGAATTTTGCGTTAACACCAATTCAAATTTAATGCGTTTTGTCCCAAATGTGATACCTCATTAGGATCCCAATAGAAACCAAAACATTACAAATCACCAATCTGCCATTAAAAGTTTAAGTCCCAGTTCACGATTTCAACCAAGCGCTGCGCTGGTCCGTATAAGCTAGAACAGCAGTTGTTTTGCATTCAACCATCGTTTCCTAACGATCATAAAACGATCGTTAAACAAACCCGAAAAATTAGCGAGAAATTACCTACAGCTCTAATAACCACGTTTCCCCGCAAATGAACACATTCCGAATAGAGCGCTAAAACGCCAGGTAAACACCTTATACCGCGCGAATCAAAAGCCTCGATCGACCAACCCATCATCGCCATTATAATCATTTCGAAGCCGAAGAACAAACATATGCGTGTCAATTTGCACCTCTAGGCTAGCGCCACTCTGCACGCCACGTGAATCGAAGTAGGCCGCTGTGGAGAAGAATCGGCACTGTTCTCTCTCATGTCGATGAGGCAATCGAGACTGCTGGACGCAGTTCACCAGCGCAGCATCACCCGTGTAGGCTTCGTTGCACACAAGATTCAAATCTAGATCGTAGCAAGCGAAACAATATGTCGAAAGCATTGCTGGAATGTGTGAAATGCATCGTTTTGCGAAGAGCTTTCTTCTGTCGCATATAAATCAAAGGACATGTGTGCAACTTTGTTGCATACTCGTGATAAATGTATTGGCATGGCTCATGGTGGGTCTTGCCGCTAAAGCTAATCACACGAAAGAGGTCCACAGAAAATGTAACGATTGGGACGTGTACCTTCGAGTGACTTGTCGCACGTTTCCTGAACTAACATGGTGCTAATATCAGTGGTTTATGAAAGTGACACACGTAAACTCAAATGACAGACAGACAGACAGACAGACAGACAGACAGACAGACAGACAGACAGACAGACAGACAGACAGACAGACAGACAGACAGACAGACAGACAGACAGACAGACAGACAGACAGACAGACAGACAGACAGACAGACAGACAGACAGACAGACAGACAGACAGACAGACAGACAGACAGACAGACAGACAGACAGACAGACAGACAGACAGACAGACAGACAGACAGACAGACAGACAGACAGACAGACAGACAGACAGACAGACAGACAGACAGACAGACAGACAGACAGACAGACAGACAGACAGACAGACAGACAGACAGACAGACAGACAGACAGACAGACAGACAGACAGACAGACAGACAGACAGACAGACAGACAGACAGACAGACAGACAGACAGACAGACAGACAGACAGACAGACAGACAGACAGACAGACAGACAGACAGACAGACAGACAGACAGACAGACAGACAGACAGACAGACAGACAGACAGACAGACAGACAGACAGACAGACAGACAGACAGACAGACAGACAGACAGACAGACAGACAGACAGACAGACAGACAGACAGACAGACAGACAGACAGACAGACAGACAGACAGACAGACAGACAGACAGACAGACAGACAGACAGACAGACAGACAGACAGACAGACAGACAGACAGACAGACAGACAGACAGACAGACAGACAGACAGACAGACAGACAGACAGACAGACAGACAGACAGACAGACAGACAGACAGACAGACAGACAGACAGACAGACAGACAGACAGACAGACAGACAGACAGACAGACAGACAGACAGACAGACAGACAGACAGACAGACAGACAGACAGACAGACAGACAGACAGACAGACAGACAGACAGACAGACAGACAGACAGACAGACAGACAGACAGACAGACAGACAGACAGACAGACAGACAGACAGACAGACAGACAGACAGACAGACAGACAGACAGACAGACAGACAGACAGACAGACAGACAGACAGACAGACAGACAGACAGACAGACAGACAGACAGACAGACAGACAGACAGACAGACAGACAGACAGACAGACAGACAGACAGACAGACAGACAGACAGACAGACAGACAGACAGACAGACAGACAGACAGACAGACAGACAGACAGACAGACAGACAGACAGACAGACAGACAGACAGACAGACAGACAGACAGACAGACAGACAGACAGACAGACAGACAGACAGACAGACAGACAGACAGACAGACAGACAGACAGACAGACAGACAGACAGACAGACAGACAGACAGACAGACAGACAGACAGACAGACAGACAGACAGACAGACAGACAGACAGACAGACAGACAGACAGACAGACAGACAGACAGACAGACAGACAGACAGACAGACAGACAGACAGACAGACAGACAGACAGACAGACAGACAGACAGACAGACAGACAGACAGACAGACAGACAGACAGACAGACAGACAGACAGACAGACAGACAGACAGACAGACAGACAGACAGACAGACAGACAGACAGACAGACAGACAGACAGACAGACAGACAGACAGACAGACAGACAGACAGACAATAGGCCCCTCTTCCCAAAAGACCCTAGCTAATAAAACTAATAGTTTAGGCGAAGCTTTTTTGAACTTGTTCAATCAAAATAAATTTTGATATCGTTCATGTTTACTTGAGATAAGTGATCCTAAAGAGTCGTTTGCCACACCCAAAACTTTCATGACATTCGTGCATAAAACAGATTGTTTTGCTATAAACGATTACAATGACCCGCGACCACACTGTTATCTATCCGTTAAATAACCTACCTATCGCTAGTCATATAGGTCTAGAGATAGTGATAGCAGATACAGCACAATATGGCATTGTGGTTGAAATTTCTCTTGATAAAAGTCCTCAAACGACAACCAGTTCGACTCATTTCGCGAGTAGCACTCGTGGCTACAGTAACAGTAAGCCTACTTTATTCTCGGTCTTCAACTTTGATCTTCTGATGCATTCGGCACTTTGTTCCGGCAATCTAGTGCTCACTGGAAGAAGCGTGTGAAACGTGACATTTTGCATTCCTCGTAGAAAGTGTTATCAGCTGGAAGCTGTCAAGTGCGCGCCCTGTCTGCATCAAGCAGTGTTGTTCTAGTTTATTATTCGTCGGCAAATAAAAACAAATCATGAGTAGTGGCGTCGGTTCCGGTCAATCTTGTGGGGAGCCCGCGTCCTCATCCGTTCAAAGTTCGTACGTGAGTGCTGGAGGAAGCAAGTCTGAGTCGGTAACGGTGCGAACGATGGACGGATCGCACCAATCGGAGGCCCAATCGGTCACCCTCACGGTGGACGGATTCGGCACGGTGAAGGATCCACTTACTGATGAAGTGCAACCGGTGAAACGGTTCACCTGGACGAACGAGAGCGGGATGTCGGTGCAGGTGATTTCCTACGGGGCTATCATCACGTCGATCAAGGTTCCGGGCAAGAACGGTGCGGTTGACGATGTGGTCCTTGGATTCGATAACATTCTGGGCTATCGGGGAGCGAATAACCCGTACTTTGGTGCCACGGTTGGCAGGGTTGCCAACCGCATCGGCGGAGGTCGGTTCACTATTGATGGGGTGGTCTATGAGGTCACGAAGAACTGGGAGGGGCGCCATCAGCTACACGGAGGGAAAATTGGATTCGACAAGTTCAATTGGACGTCGCATGTGGAGGGAACGGTGGTCACGCTGAGTCACACGAACAAGGATGGCCATGAAGGTTATCCGGGGACGGTCCTGGCGTCGGTAACGTACGAGCTGAAGAACGACAACCGGTTGGTGGTCAAATTTCGGGCGGTTTCCGACAAGCCTACTCCGATCAACCTGACGAACCATTCGTACTTCAATCTGGCGGGTCATGTAAGTTGCTATATGAGATGGGGCGGGATCACATGTTCCCTTATATTACTGTATCACTAGAAAAAGAATCATCTTCAAATCATTTCTAGAACACCGGGCATGAGGAAGTCTATCGTCATATAATTTCCTTGAACGCGGACCGCATTACGGAAACGGACGAGGACTCGATTCCAACGGGTAAATTCCTGTGCGTCGGTGGAACGCCGTACGACCTCCGAATCCCTCGGGAACTTGGTCCGGCCATGTCCCGGGCACCCGGCGAAGGTTACGATAACAATTTCTGCATCACCAAGGGTACCGAGCAGGGAATGACTTTTATCGCCAGGGTCGTTCATCCGCACTCGGGACGCACGCTGGAGGTCTACACCGATCAACCGGGCGTTCAGCTGTACACCAGCAACTTCATGCCGGATCCTAATCGGAATGTGAGTTATCTCAGTAGATCCAGCAATTCTACATTGATCCTAACACATCTCCTCTGAACAGATCCGCCCGAGACCGATCAACGCCGGGGACTATTACGAGCTGACGCACCTGGAACCGGTGGTACCTGCGATGGCCACCGATCTGCCCATCAGGGGCAAGGGCGGTGCCAAGTACTTCAAGCATGGTGCCTTCTGTCTGGAGACGCAAAACTTCCCCGATGCGGTCAACCATGCCAACTTTCCGAACTCGGTGTTGGTCCCCGGGGAAACCTACGAGCACGAAGTGGTCTACAAGTTTGGCCTGTTTGAGGAGAACTGATTTTATTTGAAAAGCAGTTTGGTTGGTAACGGAATTTTATGTAAATTTTGGTATACTTTTTGGGGTGATAAATGCTTAGATGATAATCGGAAATATGCCTACTAGTTTTGGAAGTAATGCCTCACAATCCAATAGGTCGCGTTTGATATCTCTGTTACACATTTCTTTGACTTCTTTGTGTTGTAACGACATCCGCATGAACCCTATAGCCACAGTTGTAAAGGCATGACCATGCTGAGGGTGACGGGTTCAATTTCCGGTCGGGCCTTGCCTTGCTTGAGCGTAAAGTAGTTTCGTGTCTGCCTATTGAAGCGTGCTCATTGAAGTAATCTACGACTTCTCCGGACACCCCTTACCAACCGTTAGCAACTAGAGTTTATTGTTGCCAGCGGTATACTTGGAGCCTTGTTTTTTTTTTTCATGAGTTCCTGATGAAATCTCAAACTAACTTCTCGCTTCATAGCCTACTTCTGTTCAAGCTCAAAATATCTTCGGATAAACCAGCATTTTGTATAGTTAGGAATCTCTAGCTTCCGCCCGAGAATTGTTGCTATAGAATCGACTTAGTGGGCACTAAAAAGCTCTGCTTACTTCAAATCTCAGGAGCAAATGGTGTTTGTTCCGAAAGGGTGCGTACGTTGTATAAAGAAGGATTCCAGATGTATTTGGTTTATATCATTCTTTTTGAAATGCTTAAAATGCTTTGTCGATTATCGCATCTGTGATGTTCGTCTGGCTGACATGCCTATTCATGTGAACTCACATGCCTCCCAATTTGGGATGTCCACAGTGACTCTTTGACACAAAGTTGTATACGTTTTCAAGAAAGTACTCGCTCAAACGTAGTTTTTGCTTGGATGATTTCTTGAATATTGAGGATGCTTTCAATGACGTGCCTTTCAATGTCATATTAAAAGTCGCATGATGTCACAAGCTACCTCCAATGAGCTAGGGCTAGGCTCTCTTCACGCTTATGCGTTTAACAGTGTCCTTTTCAGGGCATTGAATCAACCCGTTGTGGTATGGGCTATGAGCTCTCGTTGCGCTTATGCGTTCATTCCCTCTTCTAGGGTACCCCTTCCGATTTTATGACCTTTCCCTTTTTTAATTCCCATCCCTTGTCCAATTGTCCCTCAGGTAAATGATGAAATAGGCTTATACGTATGGCGATGGCCCAAATGTCCCAAATGGAGGATGATATGCTTCTGAAGCCGGCCTTCTGATACCTGAGCAATCATGTTCAAACTGGAAAAGGTGAGATTATCCTTACGCCAGCAAACCATTAGAAATCTTTCACTTTGAAACCGAAATTTATTCGTTTACCAATATTGATAAAATAAAATGACCGATAAAAAAAGGTCCTGTCACGATATGCGACAGTAATAGCAAAAAAATATATGTATCCACTACTTACCCCACGCCCTTCACGAAGCATCATCGTCATCGTCCAGGGCTTCCTCCTTCCACTTGAGAGCGTCCTTCTTGGCCGGCAGTCGAAACCGGAACTCGTCCAGAAAGTGCCCATAGACGTTCTCCCCCAGGTTGACCAACTCGACGGCCAACGTTTTCTCGTCCGCCTTGTACTGCCGTTCCGGTGCGCCGGCAAACAGCTCCATCCGCAGCAGGGCCACCATCGTCGGATTCAGATACCGCTTGATTCCGTTGAAGAGCTGGACCTTGTTCATGTGGGGGCCGCCCTTCTCCATCTTCGGGCAAATTTCGTCGTCCTGTTTTGCGGGGGGTTGTTGAGGTTGGACAGGGGCAGGAACCGGTGTTGGAACCGGAACGGTTATCACCTTCGGCTCCGGAACGGGTTTGTTCAGAACATCGGTGAGAAGTTGCTTCACCTCGGCAATTTGGGCTGACGCTTGGTTCAACTTCTCGATGTAGGCCGGATCGGTGATGATCTTGATAGTTGGCATTACTGGAGCAGGAGGAGCTGCAGGAACTGGAGGAGGCGAAAGGACTGCTGACGGAGTACTAGACGGTTGAACCAGGTTTTCCGGAACGGGTGTTTCCGGTGCTACATCTGTTGACGATGATGGAGTGGCCGCCGAGGGAGCTTCCTCCTGAGCGAAGGCTTCTTCCTTCGGGGAGACCTTTGTAAGTCGTTGGACGGAAACAATCTGCATTTTCGACTTGCTCGGAGAATCTTCCGATGAAGGTTTGCGCTTCCGTTTGACAAAAACTTTGCGCAAAACGACATTGGTTGAAGGTGTACGTAGAATTGTCTTATTTGCTTCATCGGCGTTTCTGGACACTCTCACTGGCACCGCTTCTGAAGTTTTATTGAGGATTTTTGGTGTAGGCGGTGGGCTTACGACCGGAGTTATGTTGAACTCCTCATGCTCTGAATCTACAAATTGTATCTGGAAAGAGCAAATTATGCATAAGAAAATTTTCCCACATCAAAATCGCAATTCTTCAACTTACCTCCATCCGGGTGGTCTCCGGTTGTTCCATCGGAGGCTCCATTGAATCCCCAGCGGCATCGTCCTTCTCCGGTATCAGCCACTCTTCCCGCTCGCTCACCTGATTGGTCTCCACGTTCAAAACGGACCCGTCCTCCAAAATCTCCAACGCCGGAACGGCCGTCTTAACCAGCCCCTCCTTGAGATAGTTCATAAACATCCGGTTCTCAAAGTGATCCTGGCAGACCACCTTGTTCTTCAGCTTACTTAACGGCAGTTCGGGGAAATCGGGCTTGTTGGCGTTTCGGGCCCATATTTCCAGCCGCGGCCAGTCCCGGATGGGAAAGTGGAAAAAATGCATTCCCGGCTTGCTACTGGTGCTGTTGTCACACTGCCGGAAGGTGCACCGGCAGCCACCCATTGTTCACTGGGTGGGGTTCCAACTACAATCACTTATTTCAATCACACAAACTATTTTCAGTTTTTTCTGCGTAGGAATTCTGTTGTTTCAATATTTTATCGTAAAAATCGTTTCTTCTTCTTCTTCTTCTTTCTGTGCGGGCTGATGGGGATCACATCAACTCGTCGATGTATAGGGCCAGTCAACTTGACTATATGCCCTGTTTCTCCGTTTTTCATGATAGTCGTTACATGTGTAGTTAGTTCACAAGTCTAGTTTGCACTCTTTCACAAAATCCACTAATTCTTTATATAATTCCATGCTCTTGGTTTTAAACACTTCTACTAAGTCTGAATATCCATTCCCAAAACTGTATCTAGCTCTGATACTGTTGTAGCGGGGGCAGGTCAGGATCGAATGTTCTGCCGTTTCTTCCTCCGCGCATAACTCGCAATCTCCGCTCTCCACAATTTTCATTCTGGCCAGCCAGCTCTTCGCGTAGTTGTGGCCGGTCATGATTCTATTCAGAAGTCGTATATCCCGACCTCCAAAACTTTTTCCATGATACCACGGCTTATCATGTAGCTTTTGGTGCAGCGTGAAGAACCGTATTCCTTTCTCCTGTGAATACTCCTGGTACCAGCGTTGTGCTGATTCTGCTGTCTGTACTTTTATCTGTCTCATGACGTCTTTCGCAAATAGTTGGTGCTCCAACACGGTAGTTTGGTTTACTCCTTCCCTCGCTAGTTGATCCGCTACTTCATTTCCAGCGATTCCTACATGGCTTGGAATCCACTGGAAGCTAATACGCCATTTCCGTGCTGTTTCTAACACATATGCTAGCACTGTCTCCGCCCTGTTGAAATCCCTTGCTTCTTCCAACATCAAGCACGCTGTCATCGAGTCCGTATAGATGACGTAGTTGAGCAGTTGTCCCTCTTCGACGAATTGTAGTGCCACGCCTAAAGCATGGATTTCTGCCGCAGTAATGCTTATATCTCCTTCCAGCTTAAACGATCGTTTCACATCCACGTCCTCAATGTATACACCTATTCCGCAGACACCGTCTGCTTTCGAAGCATCGGTGAAGATTCTGCCCCGTCCACAGTACGTCTCGTTCATCGCCACTAATGCTGCTTGTTTCATTCTTGTCGGCGCCAAGTTACTTTTCTTATGACCGACAATTCCTTCCAGCGTTGAGGTTATTTCTACCGCCTCTGCTTCCTGGCTCTTCGTCGATATTGCCTCCACCGTCATTATGTTGTCATAAAGTTGTTTGTTCCTGTAGTACATCCTTTCTACGTATGAGTATTTTCCTTCATCCCCGTCTTCGATTTCGGTTATGTTCCTCAGTTGCTCTGCTATCACGTTATTTCTTTCGAAACATCTTGCTATACTCTTGCCTGTCACGTAGTTGAATCTTTCTTCCAAAGGTTCCTGTCCTGCAAGAGCCGTCAAAGCATTTAGCGGCGTACTGCGCGTGCAACCTGTAACTTTCCGTAAACATTGGTTGTTTACAACGTTTAGCAGCTGTTTGTTGGTCTTTCCGGCGTTGTTGGTCACTGAGCACCCATATTCCATAACGCTTCGTATTATGGCGACGTAGATGCTATTCAGAGTTTGTGGATGACTTCCTGTTTTCACTCCGCTGATTACTTTGAGCATATTTAGCCTGTCAGCTATTTTTGCTCGGGTCTCCCTGACGTGCGGTCCAAAACTCAAGTGACGGTCAATCGTTACTCCCAGGTACCGGTGACTCTTCACTGTTTCCAGAGGGACGTCAGCGATGTTGACATCTAACGATTTGTTGTTGTTTGTGAAAAGGATCGCTTTAGTTTTGTTTGCGTTGATTTCGAAATTTAACTCTTGTGCCAGATAGCAAAATTCGTCGAGTTTCTCTTGCGCCTTCTTTCGAAGAACATCCATATTTTTGCCTCGAACCATGATCCCGAAATCGTCCGCGTATTGTACCAGACAATTCCTTCCAGCGTTGAGGTTATTTCTACCGCCTCTGCTTCCTGGCTCTTCGTCGATATTGCCTCCACCGTCATTATGTTGTCATAAAGTTGTTTGTTCCTGTAGTACATCCTTTCTACGTATGAGTATTTTCCTTCATCCCCGTCTTCGATTTCGGTTATGTTCCTCAGTTGCTCTGCTATCACGTTATTTCTTTCGAAACATCTTGCTATACTCTTGCCTGTCACGTAGTTGAATCTTTCTTCCAAAGGTTCCTGTCCTGCAAGAGCCGTCAAAGCATTTAGCGGCGTACTGCGCGTGCAACCTGTAACTTTCCGTAAACATTGGTTGTTTACAACGTTTAGCAGCTGTTTGTTGGTCTTTCCGGCGTTGTTGGTCACTGAGCACCCATATTCCATAACGCTTCGTATTATGGCGACGTAGATGCTATTCAGAGTTTGTGGATGACTTCCTGTTTTCACTCCGCTGATTACTTTGAGCATATTTAGCCTGTCAGCTATTTTTGCTCGGGTCTCCCTGACGTGCGGTCCAAAACTCAAGTGACGGTCAATCGTTACTCCCAGGTACCGGTGACTCTTCACTGTTTCCAGAGGGACGTCAGCGATGTTGACATCTAACGATTTGTTGTTGTTTGTGAAAAGGATCGCTTTAGTTTTGTTTGCGTTGATTTCGAAATTTAACTCTTGTGCCAGATAGCAAAATTCGTCGAGTTTCTCTTGCGCCTTCTTTCGAAGAACATCCATATTTTTGCCTCGAACCATGATCCCGAAATCGTCCGCGTATTGTACCAGGACGACGTCTCCATCGGATATCTCGTGTAGTTTGGCCGTGTACAAATTGAACAGGGTAGGCGAGAGTACGTCTCCCTGCGGTAACCCGTTGCTGATGGTCCTAGTCACCGTTCCTTCTCTTAATTGCAGGATCACCCGGCGGTTTCGGAGGAATCCTGTAATCCACACGTTGATTTCGCTTGGAACCAGATAAGAATCCAGTATTCGCTCCAATGTGTTCGTTTGTACCGCGTTGAATGCATTTGATAAGTCAATGCAGATCATCGCCGATACATATCCTTCCCGTTTGTTGGCCTTGATGTGATTGACGACGTATGTGAGGCAGCTGTTCGTTGAAGAGTGCTTCCGGAACCCGAAGGATGTTCGAGGTAATATATTGTGCGTTTCTATGTGGTCCTGTAGTTGGTCCAATACTGCTGTGTTGATGACCTTGGTTGTTGTAGGAACTAACGAGATTGGGCGCTTTCCCGCAGCGGTGTTCTGGTCCCTACCAGGCTTCGGGATCGCCACAACTTTGATCAGTTTTAACGAGTCGTCCGGACATCCATTTCTCCACATCCGATTAAGATCCACAATCAAGTTCTGTTTCACCTCAGGACTCAACTGTCGGAGCATTTCGTATGTGATACGATCCTCTCCGGCTGCTGACCTCTTCTTTTTTCGATTCAGTATTGTTTGCAGGATCTCCATGTTCAACAGATCCTGTTTGGCCACTCCTCTATGTAGCTGTTGGTATTCATTTTGTCCAAAATGGGCGTCCATGAATGCATCTGCTTCTTCCGGTGAGTCATAAAGGATGTTGTTTTCTTTTTTGAAATGTCGTTTTCCAGTTAGCCGACCTATTTTGTTCCAAAGTTCCTTTGACCCAATGAACGGATTGATTTCATCGGGAAAACTTTTCCAATTACGCAACATCTCCTGCCTTTTTGTTCGTTGGAATATCGCTGCTTTCTTCTTAAACTCCATCATGT
>NW_026916681.1:0-1363 GCF_035046485.1 Aedes albopictus
CGAAGCTTCAACGAGGAAATCAAAGAAGTCGATAGGACCCAGGTCAAGCCTAAAGCTAGCTGCCGACCAGGCTAGAGATCTTTCAACATTGGTCATACGTACCCTCATGGGGTGATCAAAGTACATGAGTAAACAGATTCTATCGAAACAGCTGTGAACTTTCCTCCTTTTAATTCCTATACATGGAAACAATGTATGTAAAATCCCAAAAAAAAACACGATTCGTACCATTGGATGGCTGCAGCGTGCGAATAAAAAAATGCTAGAAATTCCGCAAATGAATGCGCATAGCGACGGAACACGCGTCCATCGGACCGTCCGTCCTATGCCCCCACAACAACGACGACAGGTGCCGCACCGGAAGTTTTGATCTCGAAATATTAAAAATTTCCCAACTAATTAACCGTTCTCTCGTGATGTGGAAGGAAAGTGGAAAGCAACCCAAATGGTTTCGTGCAAAATGCAAATGCTGAGTCTAGGGATGATGATGGCGATGGTGGGTACTCAATGTGTATCACGGTTGCTCGAATTTGAACAATGTTTACAAATGAAGGAGAGCTTCATTACAGTTTTTAATACAACATTAAAATGGCAAAAAAATTGGCCAAAACTTTAATTTTACTTCACAGTTTGTACTGAATGTGGAAAGGCTGACTTTAAAACTTTTTTTTTTATTCAGACAGCCCCAGTGTGCATATAGTTACTTGCCATATATTCAGAATTAATGGTTTGTGAATGAGACCATTATTGCTCTGCCGATAACTAGTCAACTATTCAGTAAGATTAAGTTGAGAGTGTTTGCACGTGTGTGGATTCGAAGAAATTTGACTGGAATGGGTACAGACTATCTTAGTGTCGGTTGAGAACCAAGCTCTGATTCATTTGGAACGTCACATCAGAAAGACGAAGCAAACAGTTTGCAAAAATAATTCATAAATAGCACGATTGGCAGCGGCTCATGAAGTGGTTCGCGGAATTGATGAAAAATCTTTCGAGCAAATTTAGCTGTTTTGCGAAATTGCTTACGAACCCATAAAATGCTGATGATTACGACGTGGGGCTGAGTTGTTTTGACGATTGCTCGTAAAATGGGAAACGTTGCTCGGCGGGTGCCGTCCCGAAACATCATGCCTGACGGCTGGCTAATTTAAAGTAATCTGTATCTGCACGGTTACAGAAGTTACACAGATTTGTGTACTACTAGATCAGCCTCACCGCTGTGTCAAATGTACACAGATACTTTTCCGGCTCCAGCGCTGGCATGAAAACAAAATTAACAATTATTTTTGCACTGATCGATTCCTGATAATGCATGTCATCGTTCAGAGAAAATTAGTTATGAACTTTGCTCCCATACCAGCGC
>NW_026916682.1:0-1347 GCF_035046485.1 Aedes albopictus
CCAGCTCATTTTAGAAGCTTAACCTGAGAATATTGTGATTGAAAAACTTGTGCGGCTAGACTAGCTCCACAATAAAGTCACCGAAAAACCTATCTTTTTCTAATATTTAAGATTAATGCCACGGACTTCCTTCGAAAAATGCCAATGATATTTATGGTGAATATCAATTGGCATTTGTCGAAGGTAGTCCGTGACATTTACCTTAAATATTCAAAAAAAAGAGCGGGTTTTCCGTGACTTTCTTGTAGAGCTGGTTTAGCCACACAAGTTTTTCATATATCATATTCGCAGGTTGAGCTTCTAAAATGAGCTGGATGCGGTAGAATTTAGATAAGTCGAAATGACATTTTCAGCACTGCTCCAAGCATTCCTCCAGGAACTCTTCTTGGGATTCCTTCAGGAATTCCTCCTGGAATTATTTGAGCAACTCCTCCAGGAATCAATCCAGGACTTTCTCCAGGAATGGTTTAGAGCTTCCTTTAGGTCCTTTAGGGATTCCTCCAGGAGTTCCTTCACGAACTGTTCTTAGGATTCTTTCAGGATTTATCCAGGAAATCTTTCTGTGATTTCTTCAGTAGTTCCTGAAATGTCTTCAGAAAATCCCTCTGGAACTCCTCACAAAACTCCTGCAGGGATTCCTCCAGGAATTCTTCTAAAGATTCCTCTAAGAATTCCTCCAGGGATTCCTCCATGAGTTTATTTAGAGATTTCTCCAGGAATTTATACAGACACTCCTTCAGGGATTTCCTTCAAGAATTCATCTAGGATTTCCTCCAGGAATTTCCACAGGAATTGCTTCAAGGGTTCCTACAGAAATTCTTCCTAGGAATTCATCCAGAAATTTAACCGGCAATTCCTCCAGGGATTTCTCCAGATATTCCTTCAAGGATTGTTCCAGAAATTCCTCCAAGGACTTTTCTAGAAATTTCCCAAATATTCCCCTAGGAAATCTTCCACGAACATCTCAAAGGATTTTTTGCTTCGGAAATTGCTCGTTGGATTCCTCTCAAAATTATTCTAGGGGCTCCTCCAAGAATTCATCCAGGATTTCTCCAAGACTTCCTATAGGGACTTCTCCAGGAATTCCTCCAGCGTTTCCTCTAGGAATTCTTTCCGGGACTCCACCAGGGATTTGCTCTTAAGTTCTTCCAGGCATTCCTCCAAGAATTTCTCCAGATATTTCTCCAGGGATTTCTCCAAAAATTTATCCAGGGTTTCTTCCAGGAATCCCTTAATGAAATCTTCAAGACTTTTCATCAGAAATTTCTCCACGGGTTCCACCAGGACTTCCTCTAGGAATTGCTATAAAATTTTCTCCAAGGATTCCCCCAGGAACTACTCCTAAAT
>NW_026916683.1:0-1334 GCF_035046485.1 Aedes albopictus
TTTGGGTTGTGGCTACGGTTAGGATCAGGCTTGATAATCCTCCTCGAAATCAAAAGAGTTTTGCAACATTCTCTAGAGCGGTGTTTTGCTTTTGCCTCGTCGCGAGGGAGCGAACGAACCCCAAACGGAGAGGCAATAAAAACTGAGCGAGGAAGAGGGGAACGAAAAAAGAGCCGATGATTATTTCGGGTTTTTGAGTGCGATTTTCGCCTCGAGAGTCTGTCTTTGTATGGGAGTGGAACTCGCGAGAGCTTTTTGAGTGTGAGTGGACGTGAGAAACACAACAAGCAATTATGAGTGTTGGACGAACTCCTCGCTGCGTGGCAAGCTCGCGCTCGGTGCTGTTGAGGATTTGCGTTGTGATTTCTGAGTTTTATTTTCACTCCTCAGAAAATCGCCAAAATCGCTTCCTCATTTTCTCGCGAGGGAGTTTCTGTCAAGCCTGGTTAGGATAGCTCAGATCAATCTTCAGCACAAAAGAACAGCAACGATCAATCTTCGTAGACTTATGCAAAATGGTACAGCCCAAGTGGCGTTAGTCCAAGAACCTTACTTTCGTAAGGGGAATTTCTATCTAGGAAACCTTGTGAATCCGGTGTTTGCTACTTTCAGTAAAAATGAAATGGCAAACTCACGTGTCATGCCTCGAGCATGTGTGCTTGTCAACAACGCAATCGTTGCTACACTCATCTCTGAAATAACCACCAGAGATGTACACTCCCGTTCAAAAGTTTGGGGTCACCCCCTCAAAAACATGTCATTTTTTTAGGTCCATATCTCCGCCAATTTGCGTCCGATTCTAAAACCCTAGGTTTCATTCAAAAGATAATAAGTCAAAGAAACTTTAAACATGATTTAAAAGAAACTTTTTCAAAAAATTTTGTTTGTAAACTTAACCCAAAGTTGCCAAATTTTCTAAAAAATGAATATAAACTTACGGCAGTGTCGCTGGAAGTTGGGTCGACCAAATTTTAAGATGAGAGCGGTAATGTGACCCATTTTCTATTAGCTTTCAACTGCTTTTTACAGAACTACGCTAAAAAACCTAGAAAAAAAGTTATTAAGTAAATTAATCCTTGATGTCATCGACCAAAAGTTTGGGGTCACCCCTCAATATGATATATCGGCCAAAAGTTTGGGGTCACTTTCGTAAAACATGGAAAAGTGATTTGTTGATATCTTTGTCATCTATAGTTCAATTTTAATTATTTTTGGCTCATTTCAAAGATAATTAACTAAATTTACGTTTGATGTCTTCAACTTAACGTATTTAACGATTTTTGTATATAAAAATGTTATGTAAAGTTAGCACATTTTACCACGCTTCAAAAAAT
>NW_026916684.1:0-1315 GCF_035046485.1 Aedes albopictus
CAGATATATTAGAGCCTATTTAGATTGAAGGAAGAACACATTTAGTAATTTTTGTGTGGTATTGTAAATTTGACTGATTTTCCTCTATATGGGTAAAAATTTCAATCCGGTATAACTTAATTCGCCGTGAGAAAATATTACATTTTATAACGTCGTATTGAGTATCAATATATTGTTGATAAACGTTTAAAAATTCATTCAATTCGGTTAACTGGTTTCCGAGATATGACAGTTCAAAAAATAGTTGTCTAAATAATAGTGTTTTACCCGAACGGTTCTAACTTCGCGAAAAATTAATCAATCGAGCCCAAATTTGTACCAATGATGCACTTATAATAGGTTGACAAACAGTCAAAATTTGAGATTTTTTGATGCACTCTATGAAAAGTTACAGCATGTTGAATTTTTTTGTGGGAGAAAAAAAGTTGCCTATCCCAAACATTTTGGCCATCCCCTGTAGTCTTCATACCTACACAATTCCATTGAAGTCTGAGAGGGTGCTGCCTACCCCAAAATCTGGTTTGCGGGAAATTCGTCATGCACTCTAAAAAAACACGCAACCAAAAATGATCAAAGTGCCATAACTTTTTTGTACATACATACATTTTGTACCACTATAAAAATTTTAGAGATGATAGCTAACAGAATGAACTTTATTCGCACAAAAAAACACGAAGGTAAAAAAATAGCTTTTTGAGATATTTGATTTTTAGTAACAAAATTCAGTTTTTTCAGAAGAAAAACTAAATAAATTTTTCAATGTGTATTTTTTTGAGAGCCGCAATATATTATTCTACAACTTTGCTGAAGACACCTTTCCGATCGAACAAGCCGTTTCCGTGTTATAATTTTTTATTTGCTTGTGTTCCATTTTTTCATAGGCCCTAATTGAAAGTTAGTCGAGACAAAATATGAACTTTTGATATGAAAAAATCTGGAGCTCGATTTGAATAGGTCGTATGTGCTTTTGTCGATTAAAAAATCGATCAGTTGGATTCGCTTATTATAGCGAAAACCGTTGAAATTGAACAAAGCTGATACATACAGCAGAATCCTCACAAAACAGGCTTTCCATTCCATCATTGAAAGTCTCCAAAATATCTTCCATATTGCTACAATAACTAAAATAAACTGATCGAATTTTATATCGACAAAAGCACATACGACCTATTCACGTCGAGCTCCAGAAATGGTTTCTCACATAAAAAGGAATGGTATACAAAAATATCAAGCAGATTAAAAAACATCGATTAAAATGGATTCGTGCTGGTCCGTGGAAAGCCTCGTATTTTTTTTTTAATTTTACGGCTTAGCA
>NW_026916685.1:0-1305 GCF_035046485.1 Aedes albopictus
GATAGATAGATAGATAGATAGATAGATAGATAGATAGATAGATAGATAGATAGATAGATAGATAGATAGATAGATAGATAGATAGATAGATAGATAGATAGATAGATAGATAGATAGATAGATAGATAGATAGATAGATAGATAGATAGATAGATAGATAGATAGATAGATAGATAGATAGATAGATAGATAGATAGATAGATAGATAGATAGATAGATAGATAGATAGATAGATAGATAGATAGATAGATAGATAGATCACCATGCACCTCCATCGTTTCATCACTTCAAGCTAGTCAGCTTTAATCCACCCCCACACATCGACAGCTACTCATCATTACATCGTCACCGTCGTCGTCGTCTTCTCAACCGCCACACGCAGAGATTGTGCCGCCGGGAGCCATGCGGTTAACAACCTATCAATCGTCACGTACACTTCTTCTCGCCGGCGGGTTGATTTGTTTGTTTATTGTTGACATTTCCCGGTAATTCGACAGTTGTTATTTTTGTCATTGTCACTACCAGCAGCAGCAGCAGTAGCAGGAGAAACAGCAAAAGCAGCTCCATTTTCGAACAGAGGTCGATGGATCACCACTCCACCCACCGAAAAAACGCGTCGCTCGCAAACATTCATCTCAATCGAAACGTCGACGTCGTCGACGACGACGAATGTGTGGTTGTTGGTAGTCAGGCAGGCAGGTCGACGATCCATCGGCTGTAGCACTCCAGCTGCTGAGTCAGAGCTTTTTCTCGTTTTATCAGGAACGACGCCATCCGACGCCATCCCCTCATTGCCACCCGATGAGCATGTTCTGACCGAGAACCAGCCTTCAGTCGGAAGGAGGATGGGCGTGACACGTTAGATTTTTGCCAATTGATGATATTGTGTGTATTCGTTCCCATTTTTCGGCAAACAGCGTCAGCAGGTTTCATTCTGTGACCTTACGACCCCCGTAGCATTCCCGCCTGGACCGAAAATGCCCGTCGGAACGTTCGGGCTCATTCGCAGTCTGGTGCCCAATCGTAGGCGTAGCTCCTCCTTGAAAGGACCCTGTAAAAATACTCTGTAGATTCTCCACAGAATCCTGGGAGGATTCTCCACAGAATCCTGGGAGGATTCTCCACAGAATCCTGGGAGGATTCTCCACAGAATCCTGGGAGGATTCTCCACAGAATCCTGGGAGGATTCTCCACAGAATCCTGGGAGGATTCTCCACAGAATCCTGGAAGGATTCTCCACAGAATCCTGGAAGGATTCTCCACAGAATCCTGGAAGGATTCTCCACAGAATCCTGGAAGGATTCA
>NW_026916686.1:0-1305 GCF_035046485.1 Aedes albopictus
GCTCCGGATCAGTGTTTCAAAAACCGATTGATTCACATTCTTTTCCGAATGGAGAGATTGCGGAATCGTGAGCTGAATGACGAGAGTCTGAATGGACTAGCCGTAGTTGCGGGTGAGTGTTTGAGACTGTTGAGTACATTCTTCTCGGCAGCCTCACACTTACCAGAGGTTAGAGCAGCGGAGCTAGCAATCGTGAATGAAAGCTTGAGTCGACTGCGAGAAGGTTTAGGACAAACAAATCAAGAGCGCGAGGAGGATAGAGCGGAGATTGTCAACGTAGAAGAGGAGGAAGTAGATAGAGTTCAGGTACCTCAAGTGGCGGAGAAAGAGATTCCGGTGGTCGAGAGCCACAGTGAGGAGGTAGAAGAAGTAGGCGAGCCTGAAGAAGTAGAAAAGCTGAAGGTAGAACAGGAGAAGTTGACCGCAGAGAACAAGCAGTTGTTAGAAGTAGTCGGTCAGTTGTTGCAGCGTATCGAAATTCTTGAGGCTGAACGGCCAAAACAGAATTTACCGGTACCAGAGCAACCGGCGAAAACGCTGAACAGTACCCAATTAGGTGAAACTGAAAGGATCCAACCAAAATCCTCTCAGCAGGAACCTACGGATTTTCTGAAGTGGTTGAAGGACAGGAATAGTTCGATGAGTAGTTCAGAGCAAACAGTAGAGCCAAAAAAGGTAGTAGTTGCTCCTAGCCAACCAAAATCGTCAGAAAGAGAAAGGTCGAGGTCAAACAGCAACCGGTTGCCGGTGCACAAATGGACGATTCGGTACGACGGCATGGATAACGGAAAACGCCTGAATGAGTTCGTGAAGGAGGTTGTATTTAATGCTCGTTCAGAGGGGTTCTCTGACGATGAACTCTTTCAGAGTGCTCATCATCTGTTCACTCACAAAGCCAGAGCCTGGTTCATGGAGGTGAACGGAAACTATGAATTAGGGTCTTGGAAGGAGTTAGTTCGCGAACTTAAAAGCGAATTCTTACCGATTGATATCGATTACGTGTACGAGCGACAGGCGTACAACCGGAAACAGGGCACCAAGGAAAAGTTTCAGGACTATTACTTGGACATGGTCCGTATTTTCCGAGGTATGTCCAGTTCCTGGGACGATAGGCGTAAGTTTGATGTGCTCTTCCGCAATACGCGTGAGGACGTCCGTATCGCCATGCTTGCGGCCGGTGTAAACGACGTACCTAAAATGAAAGAGTTCGGTAAGAAGTTTGACGCGATAAACTGGCAACTATACCAGAGAAACGATAGGTTCCCGAATAGGCCGATTCGGGTAGACGAGATTAACAACCACCGA
>NW_026916687.1:0-1298 GCF_035046485.1 Aedes albopictus
CCTCACTTCTGCAACGACCTGGATGGGATCGGAAAATACTCTGCAGTATGTTATGTAATACTCTGCACGAAAATGCCCTGTACTGTGCTCCAATGAGGCCGATGATTTTCTCAGGGACACCCTTGCGCCTGAAGGCTTCCCACATGTTTTCGTGATTGAGACGGTAGAAAGTTTTTTCGTAATCAACGAACACCAGGTAGAGAGACTCTTGAAAATTTATTGATTTGCTCCAGAATGATACGGAGCATGACAATATGGCCCACACAGGATCGCCCGGCACGGAATCCTGCTCATTTAGAAAACCTTCCTGGAGAACTGAAAAAAAAATCGATTAACAGTTTTGAGTGGCCATACTGTTTTCGTAATGATAATTTTCTTGACTTTCTAGGGAATTCGAGTACATGTAATTGTAGCAATGCTGGCTCATAGATCACTAACTTTTTTGTATCAAAAATATTTGAGAAGAACTTACTCTAGATTAGAATCCATTTTAATTAGGATAAAAAACTTTGTATCGAAGGTAGATAAACATTTAATGATTGTAAATCTGACTTCCTTGACTATAAATTTCTCGTGCGGGAGATGCAAGGATAGCTTACTCTCCTGCTATATGCCTATGGCTAAGCGCTAGGCGCTCTCATCTAAGTCAATCGGCTCGTTCAGCCCACCTGTTATTTGTTTACCGTTTTGGTTATTGCACTGCTTATTGATAATATTTAATAATAATCCTATTGAAGCAAACCGCATGCCGGCGGCCGTATCGCGCAGTACCAACGTCGACCTGTAGACAAGTGGACTAAAAAACTAGTAACGTAATAGATTTCACGTTTGGAGAAAAGTTGACAACTAAATTCACTTCGATTGGCGGTATATCGGACGTCATCCGAGTTAAACCTTTGGGGTTCAATCACCGCTGGCTGCCGCACGAGGCGCACTTATTTTGTCGAAATCGCCCACGTGCACTCACTACACGGTGGAAAAGACGTCACTTACGCTTGTCACTAACCGGTAAATTGGTTACGGAGAACCTCTTTAGTTCCGCGGAATGATGAACCGTCAAATTGGAGCTGATTGAGCTGAATTGGGGTTTATGTCTTTGCGGATTTGTGAGATGACCGTTGTGCGCCTCATCAGAGGCGCATCTCCATATAGGTGTGTCATGGTGGGATTATGTTGATAGATCGAGTGATTCTATTAGAATTAAGGAATCACGTTTGTAGTGGACGTCATTTTTACAATTATTAGTAGATCATTGGTTGTACTGTAATATTTCAAACGTGGACATTTGTGAATCATCA
>NW_026916688.1:0-1294 GCF_035046485.1 Aedes albopictus
TCGGCTTGGCAAAACTAGTGTCACCCCCCCTGAAAATGAGCATGTTTTGCAAATTTACTTTAAAATTTTAAATATTTTTTTAGCATGATTCGTACAATTTTTCAATATTTTGATTTTTTACATGAAAGTTCACACAATTATCTTAAAGCCACACATACATCACTTTGTTGTAGGTCGTGCCATTTTTGAGTTACACTGATTTAAAAAAAAATCGGTCAAAAAACTTAAGCCTTTTTCAAATATTAGTCCAGATAAATTTTGTGAAATCAAAGTATGCAAAGTTGCTTTAAAATACATAGTCTTCATACCCACAAAGTTTCATTGGATTCTGAGAGGGTGCTGTCAACCCCGAAGACGAGTTGGCGTCATACACTCTAAAAAAAACTATGTTACACGAAACCGAAAATGTTCAAAGTGTCATAACTTTTTTGTACATTTTTTTTACCATTATGAAATTTTTACAGATGCTAGCTAATAGAATAAACTTTATTCTCACAAAAAATCACGAAGGTAAAAAAATAACTTTTTGAGATATTTAGTTTTTAGTAACGAAATTCACTTTTTTAGGAGAAAAACAAAATTAATTTTTCAATGTGTATTTTTCTGAGAGCCGCCATTTATTATTCTACAACTTTGCTGAAGACACCTTTCCGATCAAACAAGCCGTTTTCGTGATATATTTTTTTATTTGCATGTGTTCCATTTTTTCATAGGCCCTATTAAAATGTTAGTCGTGACTCGATAAAAAGTTATTGTATGAAAAAATGGTTATTCGTATTAATTAGAACACCTGTGCAAAATCGTAGGAAAATCAAAAATGCAAAATTTAAAAAAAATGCATATTTTTCGTGTTGCTTCGTGGAATGCCTCTGTTCTTTTTTGTGCTGGGATTGTAAAGAGTTCAATCTTGCCTAGTTTGGGTAGTGGCTATCCTGACAGGATTCCCTCGGAATCAAAACGGGATTCCTTCTTAATTCAGACAGGATTCCCACGAAAATTTAGACGGAATTCCGTTGGAATCCAGACGGGATTTCCTTGGAATCCAGACGGGATTCCCTCGAAATCCAGACAGGATTTCCTCGGAATCTTAATGGCAATCCTGTCAGGATTCCGGAGGGAATCCCATCAGGATTCCGAAGGGAATCCCGTCAGGAATCCGGGGGGAATCCCGTCAGGATTCCGGGGGGAATCCCGTCAGGATTCCGGGGGAATCCCGTCAGGATTCCGGGGGTATCCCGTCAGGATTCCGGGGGGAATCTCGTCAGGATTCCGGGGGGAATCCCGTCAGGATTCC
>NW_026916689.1:0-1288 GCF_035046485.1 Aedes albopictus
TAAGTATTGGTATGTTGGTAGATACTCTCTCAAATTTTATGCCGCCGTTTATCAACGATTGCAAGAGAATTCGTGGGGCAATATCAGGCTAGATCCATGGATGAACGCGATACAACCCAAGTAACCGCTAAGCACTGGCGTAAGCGGTCTAAAGGTCATACAGCAGCTTTTTCGTGTCAATAGGCTCAGTAGGAAATTTTCAAATGCTCTCAGGCATTATAAATAGTAAGCACTGAAATAAGCCGTATATTAGTATATGACGCTATGCTATAGTGCTTGTAAACCCAGTGTCTATCAGCCGAATAAGAAGCCTGACAGTGCTGTTAAAAGGCTTGGCGTGCATGACGTTTATATCAATCATAGCTGATTTCAAGCAAAACAAAACTGAACCGAAGCAAGACAATAAAATCTCCTCGGAAATTTCGTACGATCAATAGCGCCCCATTTTGATTCCTCTTGTTACGGAACCTCGTCAACCTCCCAAACTTCCCTAGCTGCATCTCCTGCAGATCTCTCTCCACCCTCCATAAAACCATTTTATACATTTCCAATGCGGCCACATTGTACCCGATTTCAGATCCGAACATCGGATCATCCGGAACATTCCGATCGGAACATCAATGCTGTCCCAACTTCTGCCTTCTTCCTTCTTTTCCTTAAGTACGGTGCTGAGCAAACCGATCTCTTGGTGCATCGATGGAGCAGATGGGAAACGTGACGACATCCACTTAAGACCCACAACCCCGAGGACATCAGATCGAATCTGGATCAGGCCGTAAAAATCGAAGAAAAGTAGACTACGATGGAAAACATCCGGAGAAAAAAGTAAAGAAAGTAAATAACTTTTTTTTCTTTTTTCTTGACCCATTTTTGACAACTCTTTCACCAGAGACTCGGTACGCAGATTGAAGCTGGCCGTATAACAGCCGAATATTTCGCCAAAATGGGCTTTTAAGCAGATTTATTATAGGATGTAGTTCTAATGAGCTCTGTTAACATTGCTCTTCATGTGGATATAGAACCAACTTGGTGCCAATTTTTACGGCTTAGTGGTTACTTGGGAACGGACCAGATGTTCGCCATCCGCCAGGTGTTGCAGAAATGCCGCGAATACAACGTGCGCACACATTACTTGTTCATCGATTTCAAATCGGCGTATGATACAATCGATCGAGACCAGCTATGGCAGTTTATGCACGCAAACGGATTCCCGGATAATCTGATACGATTGATCAAGGCGACGATGGATCGAGTATCAGGGACACTCTCGAGTCCCTTCGAATCTCGC
>NW_026916690.1:0-1282 GCF_035046485.1 Aedes albopictus
TGCCCAAGGAAGTCAAGGAAATTTCCTTTACGAAAAGATCCTGGACCGACCGGGAATCGAACCCGTCATCCTCAGCATGGTCATGCTGAATAGCCGTGCGTTTACCGCCTCGGCTGTATGGGCCCACAATATACTGTATATTGCTGGGCACAGAAAGCCCTTCAATTAATAACTGTGGACGTGCTCAAAGAATACTAAGTTGAAGCGAGGCAGGTCAAGTCCCAGTGGAGACGTAGAGCCATGAAGAAGAGGAAGCAGGTCTCGGTCAGTATTTTCGATAAACTAACCCCTAATACACACCAGTCGTTATTTCAATTAATTGTTTGAAATAGTATATTTGGTGTATTATAATGATATCCTTTTTTTATTCGTGTACAAAATCATGGTCCGACTGGAAATTAAACACAGTGAACATCGGCATGGTGTTGCTGCATAACTTTGCTACATTGACGGCATGGGTATCATCTGGATTATTATTTTTTTCCATATGTTGCTATTTAGATCACACTCACTTTCTCACACGTTCGCTTCATAAGCGGATGGTCATGGGTTCGATCCCAGCCCCGACACTTGCCATTTTTCGTCAGTTGCTCTTCCCCCCGAGAGTACCTGACACCTGACCCTCTTCGGAGCATAACTGACCCGGAATTTGGATATCAGCGAACCGCAACTCATAATGGACAACCCCCAATTGGACTGGAAAAGGAACAGCAGCCACACATCAACATCATCGTGCTGATCATTCTATCGTGGACAGGGTAGAAAAGTGAAGGCAGCACAAAGGCATCAGTTCGATATAGTAGAACTAGAATAGAATACATTTAGGCACTGTGTAAGTACAGATGCCAATTGGATTCGCTCACGTAGTGCCCTAGTGGACAGAAGATCTGTTTTTTTTTAATTTTTTCAATAACTTAACCTAATTTACAGCTTCACTAGGGCACTGCGTGTGCGATTCAAATTGGAAGCTGTACTTACACTGTTTACAGCGCCTAAATGTATTCTATTCTAAACAGTAGACGATCAGTAGCCGAAGCGAAAAGACACTTTTGTTTATCCGCTGCACTGAGAGTTAGATTTGTTTTCTTTTTTCTGGCTGTTTTCCTAGCTGTGCTTTGGCTATCCTGTAGCACAGGAAAAATGTCGAACGGAATCATCAAGAACACTTTGGTATTCCAGTTCCCGGAGGGTGCGGCAGGTCCCACTTTGGTGGAGATCGCCCGCTTTGTGAAAGCCTTCGATGCAGACAAGCGGACAATGGAGTCAAGCTACAAGATCTCCG
>NW_026916691.1:0-63720 GCF_035046485.1 Aedes albopictus
AGCGACAGAGAAAAAAAAATGTGCAAAGACGATGAAATCTTGGCCGGCAATGGGACATGCCGTATCACTGATGGTGTACCTACCCATTACGGAGTTTGGGTGAGGAAGATGGATGACACTGTTGGGAGTGGGAGGAAGCAGATGCATCCAATGTCTTGCATTGATGCATGATCAGGTCTGGATGGAGGAAAACTGGAAATTTGCTGCAGAAAACTATTGTGTAAGAGTAAATATTGTAATCGTTTCTCATAAGCTTTGTCGGGATCCGGTTCAAGTATATTATGTAAGCATAATTTCATATATTTATAATAGGGCTTTTCATTCCCGTCTAACTAAGCAATGACTGATAATGATCGTATTTTTTTCTTGCACCTCGCCTAATGCCTCATGGCCAATCAGGTATTAATTGCTAATTTATAAATTAGGCTTCCATATCCTGTGAAAAACGTTTTAAAAGAACTGAAATTTTCTTAATATAATAAGATTGAATAATCTTCCCTCGAATTCTGTGTCGCATATTTCGGGAACAAGCTGAATTCATTTCCCGACCTCTATAGTGGTACCTATGTGGCTTTTCGGGCCCGTTTCAAGTTGATCATTAATATTAACTTCTTTTCCCGATCAGCCTAGATAGCTGAGTAGTGTCGGTAGCGGTTAGTTCAACTGGCTAAGAATAGCACTACGGACCGCCTGTTCCAGTGGTAGGAGTCCACTAATCAGGTGACCCCTGATTCATGGTGTTATGCGGCTTTACGCTTACCGGGCCTAGGAATGAATGGTTAGGGGGGTCTTATAAAAACCTAATCGCAAACGGAGCCTGCCCGAGCAGACGGGAATAGCAACAGCATAATAAAATGTGTTATTTTGGAAAAATAACTGAGTAGCGGAAAGAGTTATTTTCATGTTATTTACATAACATATCCTGTTATAAACTTGTCTGTCATAAGCGGCAAAATAACAAATATTATAACAAAAAATGTTCCTGGAAGACCTGTTTAATAACATGTTTTGTTAGTTTCAATAACAACTTAATAACAGCGAATTTTGAAAATATTTTAATAACAAATTTTGATATGAATACGTTATTGATAACAATCTGAAAACAAAATTTGCTTTTTTTTTCTGTTGCGGATAGGAACTCCTTCAAAGTCCCATATGCATTCAATGGGATACGCAACAATAGGATCTATTGTTAAATGTTTCATTCATAATTGGGACGCTTTTTTTTGTCGCAAGCGATTTATTATCGAAAACAGAGAGAAACAATAGTTCTCGTTTATTTTCCAAACAGCTTACGATGAAAAACTACCGTCGTTTTGAAACCCTTTATTAGGTGGTTTATTGTTTATAAGATTAATTTACATTATTACCTCATTGATTGACACATTTATCCTAGTTAATCTAAGTGGGCTCGATGCAGTGAAATCAATGAAAATAAAATGTCTAAAAATAATCAATGGAGTTCTTGATGACTTATTTTTTTACATTTTTGTCGAAAATGTGTTGTTCGTCGTTGAATTCCACCAGTTGATCCAAAATGTTTCATAAAATGGCTAACACTCTATTACACTCTCTATTTTCGTATTCATACCTAACTGAAACTGGGACAAAAAAAAACAGGTATACTTTTCAAAGTTCTTATAAAACAAAAGGCTGATAAGTTGGCTCTGTAACGTAATGTCAGTAAGAAGATCAACTGATGACAAAATAATATTTTCTCTTACTGTTCCTCACGGAATGCTGTGAACAACGAAAATCTCGAATGGTGTAGTTTTGATTGCAAAGCTAGTTATGTTGTAATATTAATGATCAAATATTTGTACTAGTCTCAATGACACAATAATAACTGAACTTGTGCTACAACAAAACAAGTTATTGAAATGTAATTTAAAGAAAATATACCAAGAGCACGATCATAACAAAATAAAATTGCCCAACAGAGCATGTTATGGAACGGTGATGACTTAATAAGTTAATAATAACAAACCGAGATATAAAAACAGGTTTTGTGATTTCGTTGTTATTACTTTGATATTTTCCTCTGCTCGGGTGTGGAGTACCAGGGCACCCTCCACAGTATTTTGCCCTTACTGCGCTAACCGGAGCAATAGTGCGGTGGACCTTGTGTTTCTCCGAGACAATCAGCTGCCCTTCTTCAATCTCATACTTGAGGCTGAATGAGGGCGGGATTATGAAGATGTTATTAATTAGTTTAAATTTTCATCTATATGGTTTCGCATTATGCGTTTTACACAGTGTATTCTGTGCATCCTCGCCTTTCTTGCTGTTCTTTTTTGTGCTGTGATTGTTAAGAGTTTAATCTTGCCCAGTTTGGGTAGTGGCTACGGTTAGGATAGCTCAGATCAATCTTCAGCACAAAAGAACAGCAACGATCAACCTTTGTAGACTTATGCAAAATGGTACAGCCCAAGTGGCGTTAGTCCAAGAACCTTACTTTCGTAAGGGGAATTTCTATCTAGGAAACCTTGTGAATCCGGTGTTTGCTACTTTCAGTAAAAATGAAATGGCAAACTCACGTGTCATGCTTCGAGCATGTGTGTTTGTCAACAACGCAATCGTTGCTACACTCATCTCTGAACTAACTACCAGAGATGTATGTGCTATCACAATCGATGTATCTGTTGGAAACCTTAACAGGAAATACGTTTATTGTTCGGTTTATTTATCGCATGATGAACCATCCCCTACGGATGCTTTCAAGCAAGTCATTGCATACTGCACTTCAAAAGGCCTTCCGCTAATTGTTGGTAGTGATGCTAATGCTCACCATATAATCTGGGGCAGCTCAGACATCAATTTGAGAGGCTCTAGTTTGATGGAATACTTAAGTAGTACAGATCTTGGATTACCTAACATAGGCAACCGCCCAACCTTCTTGGTATATGCTAGAGAGGAAGTGTTAGACATAACTCTTTGCTCTAGCAGAATTAGTCACGAGCTGACCAATTGGCATGTGTCAGATGAAGTATCTTGATCTGACCATCGCTACATCGTGTTTGAACATGTGAATGTTACTTCGCAAACTTTGCGTTTCAGGCAAGCCCGTGCACAAGGTGGGGTGGGGGTTTTGGTCGTTAAACCCTTCCCATTACCAACGCTTCATACACTAGACGCCCCTTTGCCTTTTGCCAAAATAGGGAAAAACCCCTCCCTTGGCGCCACTTCTGTGCACGGGCCTGGTTTCAGGAACCCCCGGTCGACTAACTGGGATCTCTTTACCGATTTGGTTGCAGCCAAATTTCATGGATACTCACCAACAATTGACACTCCAAGTGATTTAGATGAAACCGTTGATACTACAACGGCCTTCATCATGGAAGCTTTTGAAGAAGCTTGCCCTCTGCGGTCTGTGAAGACCACAAGAGGAACCCCTTGGTGGAACTCTGATCTGGCCAAGCTCAGGAAACAATGTAGAAAGAGTTTGAACAGACGACGTTCGGCTGGATCGGAGGCTTTCAGGTCAGCTCACAAGGCCTACCAGAAAGCTCTTCGGTCTGCTGAACGATCCGGCTGGAAAAACCTTTGTACAAACGTTTCCAGTCTGAGTGAAGCCAGTCGATTGAACAAAATCCTTGCAAAATCTAAGGATTTTCAAGTGAACGAACTTCGTTTGCCAAATGGTGATTTCACTTCCTCTGATGAGGAAGTTTTGGAATGTTTCCCCGGATGTGTGGACGTTACATCTTCAGATGAACCTGATGTATTTTCTTGTAGTTATGATTCTTTAGCTTCGGCTCGGAGTATCATAACTTTAGAATCGATTGAATGGGCACTCAATAGCTTTGCTCCTTTCAAATCTCCCGGGGCAGATGGGATTTATCCTATGTTGCTTCAGAAGGGATTTGATCATTTCAAACATGTTTTGAAACAACTACTTGTTTGCAGTTTTGCTACAGGGTATATTCCCAAATCCTGGCGGGATATTACTGTAAAGTTTATTCCGAAAGTAGGTCGTGCGTCGTATGAAGAAGCAAAGAGCTTCAGACCTATCAGTTTGACCTCCTTTCTTCTGAAATGCTTAGAACGCATTGTGGATCATCACATCCGTGATGTTCATTTGGCCAACGTGCCTCTTCATGTGAACCAACATGCTTACCAATCTGGAAAGTCCACTGTGACTCTTTTACACAAAGTTGTTTACGATATCGAGAAGGCATTCGCTCAAAAGCAATCCTGCTTGGGTGTTTTCTTAGATATCGAGGGTGCCTTTGACAACGTGCCTTTCGATGCCATATTGGAAGCCGCACGGGGTCATGGTATATCTCAAATGATTTCCAATTGGATTCACCAAATGCTCAAAAATTGAGTGTTTGTGGATGCCCCCAAGGGGGAGTCTTATCACCACTTTTGTGGAATCTCGTAGCAGATACGCTATTGAGGCAACTCAATAATAGCGGTTTTCCTACTTATGGTTTTGCCGACGACTACCTAACATGGTTAGTCGGTATCAGGGATGGGAACACTCACTTTCAAAAAGTTACATTCACTTGCTATTTTCTCAGCTCAGAAGCGGGTTATCAAGAAACGATGTATGGACGACTTTTGCCTTGTGGTTTTGTCTGAAACTTTGTCGAATAGAGTAGGGGTCGCACACAAATCCCAAAGTCGTGACAGAGCTGTGAATGTGACTCTCCACGAGGTGAGTGTAATTTACATTCACCTCGTGGAGAGTTGCATTCGCAGTTCCCTCACGACTTCGGTATGCGTGTGCGACCTGTACTCCATTCGGCAAACTTTTAGACAAAACCACAAGGCAAAAGTCGTCCATACATCGTTTCTTGATTGCACGCTTCTGAGCTGAGAAAACTGCAAGTGAGTGTAACTCTTTCCAAGTGAGTGTTCCCATCCTTGGTCGGTATGTGCATCAGCACCCTTTTCGACCTGATGCAAAACGCTCTTCAGGTAGTTGAGGGTTGGTGTCGCCAATATGGCCTTTCGGTAAATCCGAGTAAAACATCTATTGTTCTTTTCACGGAAAAGCGAAATCGTAATGGTGTTCGACCTTTATGTCTCTTTGATTCTGATATCAATGTGACTGGACAGGTAAAGTACGTTGGAATCATTCTTGATTCCAAGCTTTCCTGGACACCTCATGTTGAGTTCAGAATCAAGAAAGTTTGTATGGCCTTCGGGCAATGCCGGCGAACCTTAGGTACAACTTGGGGTCTTAAACCCAAGTATATCAAATGGATTTACACAACTGTTGTTCGTCCAATATTGGCGTATGGATGTCTTGTGTGGTGGCAAAAGGGCGAAGTGAGAACGGTCCAATCAAAATTAGGCCATCTCCAAAGGATGTGCCTAATGGCGATGTCTGGAGCGTTCTCTTCAACTCCTACGGCAGCGCTCGAAGTTCTCTTTGACGTTGCCGCACTACACATTCATCTCAAACAAGAAGCACTTTCTTGCACTTAACGTCTATGGGTACTCGGTTTACTAGAGGAAACTCCTGTGAACCGCAGTTCAACACACACCTCGTTGTTTCCACTTTTGTTGAATTGGGACAAAGTTGTCCTTGCTCCAAGTGATCTTAAAATTGCTTGTAATTTTCCATATAGGACATTTTCCACGAAATTCCCTTCCCGGGAAGAGTGGACATCTGTTTATCTGGAGAGAAGTATTTCAGACGGCATCGTATGTTACACTGATGGCTTCCTTCTCGAAGGTCGAGCAGGTGCTGGTGTTTATTCTCGTGAGCTAAGGCTGTATCAGTCTTATTCACTTGGTAGACACTGCACTGTTTTTCAGGCCCAAATCTTTGCTCTTATGTGCGGAGTGCAATCAGCACTTCAGCAGCACGTAATGGGCAAAGTAATATACTTCTGTTCAGATAGCCAGGCTGCTATTAGAGCACTTGCTTCGGCCAACTCCAGGTCGAAGATAGTTATCGCTTGTCGAACTCAAATCGAGGAGCTGAATTCAGCCAACGCTGTTCACCTTGTATGGGTGCCTGGCCATTCTTCCATCGCTGGAAATGAATTAGTGCTGATTTCGAAACCAACCTTCAAAAAATTTTATGTTGAACAGTTTTTGAGTTTTAGCTCAATATCGAGTTTTGCATCTTTTCAAAATATGTAATTTACTAAAATTCAAACATATTGCGTTTTGTTCAACCAATTTCAAATCTTTTTCCATAAATAAATAGCTGAATACAATACTATTCGATCATCTGAATACAGGTTTTGCGTCAGATTGATGAAATTCAAGATATTGACGAGTTTTAGGGACAATCTTCTTAAATTTTAGCAAAATTCCAAATTTTTTTTTGAAGAAATGCATTTTTTTTTCCATGAGAAAAAACCAACTTAAAAATTCTTTCTCGACGTTTATTTGACAAATCATATGTAGGCGAGGTACAGTAAAAATTTCAGCTCAATCGGAGCATTGATTACGGAGAATGAGGTGTTTGAAGTGAGCGACTTTGCTTAAAAATAGAACAAAAATCGATTTCAAATCATCAACCTTGTATGGAAAGTCGAAAAAATTTCCGCTCTACTGTAATTTTTTTCGATGTGGGATTTTTCGACTGGAACTGGATCTTATTGCGTAGAAACGGCTATCTCTGTCTTAATTTACGACGATTTATTTTTTTTCTACCCGACGTTTCGGCCATGGGTTTTGGCCTTTTTCAAGGGAAAAATTGTCTATCGTCCTTGTCCTTGTTACAATTTGCATTTGCATTTGTCAATTTATCCGTCGTTATATGTGTAAACAAAACTCTGACCAAAATTATCATTTAAATTACCCAAAAATTGTACAAAAAAGAAATGACCCGGATAAATTGACAAATGCAAATGCAAATTGTAACAAGGACAAGGACGATAGACAATTTTTCCCTTGAAAAAGGCCAAAACCCATGGCCGAAACGTCGGGTAGAATAAAATAAATCGTCGTAAATTAAGACTGAGATAGCCGTTTCTACGCAGTAATTTTTGTCTTTCGCGTCTTCGAACTCAGAGCATGATTCTACACCAAAAATGATCATCAGCTTACCGAGTTCAAAAATGCTGTAATCTAGTGGTATCTTACAAATCTGTCAAAGCAAAATTGCAGCATGCTGGTCAAAGCATTGACTGGCCACTGCCGACTCAGCTATCACATGGCGAATATTCAGCAAGCTGATTCATTTGCCTGTGATAGCTGTGAATCCGATTATGGAACTTCGTATCATTTAATATGTAACTGTCCAGTTTTTGTGCAATTGCGTTTCCGAGTACTCGGTAAACACTTATTAAGTGAAACTGACTTTAGAAACCTGAATTTGCAGGACATTCTGCTGTTCTTGACCCGCTGTGGTAAAGAGCTATAGACACATTCCAGCGTAACGGGACACCGCGAGGAACTAACTTTCGTGATCAAATGACGTCTGCAATCGAATGCAATGTTCATGATCATATAGTTTAACAGGTTTTATAACAAGCTTATTAGATGTACTTCCTGATGCAATACTTGTTCTATGGGGTTTTGGTTCCAATTTACTTTATATAACATGTTACATTTCGTAACGGGACACCATCGCAGAAATCTTCTTTTTAAAAATTTCAAACTGAAATGCGTATATTAGCTCTGTTATGAGGTTTTGAATAATAGAGTCTTCTAGACATGTCTTCTTTGGATTGATGTGAACAAGATTGCCGAAGTGAGTTTTACTGAGAAATGTATAGTTTCGAAAATATTCTTGATTTAGTTTTGGGAGCGCAGCGTTACGCTCGCGTGAAAACAGTGTTTTGCTAATGGTGTCCCGTTACGGCTAAAGACATCTAGTTGTAGATCCTTGCTAGATAAAATGTTGGTGTCTTCGGCAATGTTTTTCAGACAGATGGTAGCTGTCCGACAGGACACAAATGGGCCTTCAAACCCGCTCTTACCCTATGGTGGCCATCGGAATGGGCCCTGGGGAACCTGTTTCGAGGTTTATTAAACCTTCACGTACCCGATTCCCGACAACTCATTTTTAAAATTCTGGCCGTTCGTCAATTTTCATCCGATTTTTTTGAAATCGCCCTCAATTGATCATAAATTGGTGCGAGTTTATTATACTCAAGTGACCGTTAAATATTCGGAACCATTTCGGCGATATTCCGGATTGTGCAGGGGTCAGGGGGTTGTCAAAAAGGCTAAAAGTGATTATTTCGTGTGTTGTTGTGTTTGAACCATCGATTTTCAGCGAAATTTTTGTTGTGAACAGTGAAACACAGCTGCTGTAACCAGATTGGAATAAGTTGGCCCATCCGAATCCCCGTGACAGGTTCCGCGGGGCCTCATTGGGGACACTTCTGGTTTTCAACCTGAACATGCCGTGCGACATATCAATCTTCATGATTTCGAATGACTGAGTCAGAAACGATAGACTGAAGTCTGTAATTTGGCCACCCTGGAACATATAGCACAGGTTCCACGGGGATGTCATCGGGGACATTTCTAGTTGGCAACCAAAACATGCTGAGCGACGTGTCAATCTTCATGATTCCGAAAGAATGGGATAGAAAAAAATGACTTAAGTATGTATCAACTAATATGGCCGCTTCGTAACACCTGGAACAGGTTCCGCGGGGGCCTCTAAAACACAATAGCATACACGAAATAATCACTTTTAGCCATTTGGCAAAACAGATCCCTTTTCCACCCCCTGACCACAGTACAACCCGGAATATCTCCCAAATGGTTCCGAATAATACATGGCCACTTGAGTGTAATAAATAAGCACCAATTTATGATCGACCGAGAGTGACTTAAAAAAAAATCGGATGAAAATTGACGTAATGCCAGTATTTTGAAAATGAGTTATCGGGGGTCGCGGCACGTGAAGTTTAATTGTATCTCCAAAACTATGGTTGTGCGTCGTATCTATCTTCGCGGTTTTTCCACATTCTACATTATAATGATCCGAAGAAGAATTAATGATATCTATAGTACATTCTTCCAACACAGTCTTTTCAAGCATATGTCGCATGTTGCTTTCATCCTTTATTTGAAGGCTCATGCGCCTTGGGAATAAAGGAACCAATTTTATTTGAAATAATTTTTACATTTTAAAGGGGATTTTTCTTTTATACTATGTTAGTTTTGGGAATCCGTTAAACTCGCGGCTTGGTCGAGGTTAGAGAAAACAATGTTTAATTTTGGAAGCGATGGGATTATGGGGGCTTTCCGTTGATTAACGACAACCAGTAGCAATACAAACAAACGGATTTCGAGAAGAAAAAAAGGTTGACAACCAAAACGACAAGAGGGAGGTCGCTTGACTTTTAATCAATTTTTACTAATTTATGTAGCCACAATGCCATTTTCGTGATGCAATTTTTTTATTTTTAATAAGAATATAAGCTTCAAAATATGTTTGTCGTCATAAAAGTAATTTATGCGGTGATTAATGGGGTAAAAAAGGAATGCCCACCATAACTTCGGGATTTTCATGTTTTGAACGTTGTGTGATTCTATAAGCCTTTTTATACATAATGGTGGTAATTCATAGGACATGTTGAAAAGGTTAAAGCATTCAAAGAGTATGCTGTCACAACAAAACTTAATAAAATATCACTTGTTATACTGATCCATCAGAATACCTGCCATTTCTTTACGTAGATTTCGTAGAGCTGAGAAGCGGGCTTTGTTCCAGTAGGGCCGTTACACCAAGAAGGATTATGTAAATATATACCACCTACAATATCATTTCATCATGGTTACAGTTTTTTGGTTAAATATTTGATCAAACCAAACTTATTTATCCACTTATGAATGTCTTTAAAATTTTCGTAACGGGACACCATGTCTACGTACCCATTGTAACGCCTAAGATAAAGCGTCGATCAAGGTAACCTATATGTTGGAAGAAAGGTCTCCACGAGTACTAAGAGAATCCTGAAAATCATTTTTCTAAAGTTCGTATTAAATTAGTTATTACAACAAATATGCTATTTTCGTAACGGGACACCATTAAATTGCGGCTATTGCAAAAAGTGCTTAAAACATATCTAAACCCATTTTTATGAAAAGTTGCCCTTGGGTGTATAAAATATACATTATTATACTACATTTACAAAAAATAGGTATAATGTTTTTGAACTTTAATATGAAAGCAAGCATATTTGAAACTTATGAATGAAAAATTTCATTTTTCTTACATAAAATGCTATTACTTCACCTAACTATTTAAATACCTTACCAGTCAAATTTTTAGTAAAACAAATGGTTTTCCTAAGATTGAATCTACCCTTTTTCATATGCTGGAAAGCTTGGGGTAAAACAATCACTTTGAAATTTCACATCCTTGGCGTAGAAGTGCGTGGAATGTGTCTATAGGCTTTCTTTACGCTTTATGCGATCAGGTAAATGATGAATAGGCTCGTGTTTATGGCGATGGCACAAATTTCCCAAATGGAGGAGAACGTGCCTCTGGAGCCGACCTACTGATACCTGATACCTGATACCATATCCTGTGAAAAACGTTCTAAAAGAACTGCAATTTTCTTAAAATAATAAGATTGAATAATCTTCCCTCGAATTCTGTGGGAGGGGGGACTTGTTCATGGTCATGGACCATGGTCTATACATTTTTTTATATTGGGCGGGATGTCCTTCTCAATTGCTTGTATCCAAGAATGTTTCTGTCGTGGATTTTGCAGTGCTGATAGTGTGCAACCTTGAACCGCTACCGAGAAGTCAACCACTGCGGCTCGGATGACAACGCACGTCCTACCGTATGAACGTCTCTACTACGACTACCCGCTCCTGATCGGGCCCAAGCTGAGTATATAATATAGAGTGGCACACGTTTTTGCTATTTCACCCCACACATCCCCCTTCTTCTCTGGAAAAATGATGAGAAAATCAAAATTATGTAAGGGTGATGTAAATCTAAAATTCCTATTAACTGATCTAACTGTAAACTCCAAGTTTAAGGTACGCGTATATCAAAGGAACTGATTTACAGTAGATAGGATATTTTGGCTGCGTCATATCATAACCCCATTTTGGCTTGTTTTAGCCTAAGAGATGTTGACAACAATGCCTGGTTCTGGCGTGGCAAACTCAATCGATGATTACTGCAGAACTTGGTAAAACAGTGAAGAATACTCAACGGCTACAGTTCTTCATCAATAGATGCCTGCGATTTATAATTCGTACATGGTGGCATCGCAATTGGATCTCTAGCGTGAAGCTCCATCGTCGATATCATCAAAAGCCAGTAGCAACAGAAATTCGGGAGCAGAATTGGAGGTTGGTCGGCCACACTCTACGCAGGGCGGGAACGAAATCTACAAACAAGCGTTAGACTGGAACCCAGCAGGACATCGCAGCAGGGGCTGACCCAGAGGTTCATGGCGACGCAGCCTTAGCAAGGAATTGAAAGAAGTTGACAGAAATTTGACCTGGCCACAAGTTAAAGCGAAGGCGGGAAATCGCCAGGATGGAGATCTTACAATTCGGCCCTCTGCACCATCATGGGTGCTCTGTACTAAAAAAGAATATACAATTTGACGATTATGGCAGGACATTTTTTCTGAAAAAATTTCTCCGTTATTTTAAATTAAAGTCAAAAAAACAAAAAAAAAATAAGAAATGCATCCAGCTTTACCTTAAGCGTGCGATTTCTAACTAGGGAATCAAAACATCAAAACAATATTTGCTTCAGCCTAATTGTTACACAACTCTTAAAGCTCCCCCGCTTTTTCAGACGTTGGACTTTGCACCCATTAGATACCGAATCTTGTCCGCGCACTTTCCCAAATCGGTCGTCGCCATCTCTGCACGCCATGCATAGACAGATACGATAGTAACGATCGTCGCACGGGTCCACTTCACATTCCCAAGTTCACTCTCTCTTTCTAATCTGCCGAAAATTGTGGTCCCCCGCACAAAAGAAGTGTCTGAGTGTTTTCGATCGCAAACGCGCGGATTGTTGAAACTTGATCGCTCGCCGATCGCCGCGCGCGCCGTCTCGTAATAAAAACACGTGCTGGAAAGTTCACCCGAGTCTTCTGAAGTATCGGAAACTGAAGCGTTTATTGACAAGAAAGAAACGGAAAGAAGACTATCAGCGGAGAAAGTGATTGTCAATCAATAGATTCTTCAAGGAGTGTACCAAAATATCAAAGCACTCTAATATGCCAAATGCTGTATTTTTTGCAGTTTGCCTATTAGGCAGACTTGTCCTTCGGGCAATCTCGAAAAGGACCAGTTGGAGAGAAGGGAACGAAAATCAATTAAGGCCTCAACAATGTGGTCACACAGCTTCTTCTCTCGTACCGATCCCAGTTTCAGTGCTCGAGCTCAAGTAGTTGGACACCGATTGATCCAACCTTGTGTAGAAACTGGTCCTCCCCTCGTGTCGATGTTGATCGACGAAAGAAAGTGAGTTTTTGGCATTCACCAATCGGGGTGCGTTTGTTGTTACCAATCCAGTTACGGCGCTTACGGGATCAGTTTAAAGGAAATTCGATTTTTAGGAGTTTTTGAAGAAAGTTGAACTGTTCAACATTTTTCGGATGCCTTGATTGCACTATGATTGATAGGAGGTGTGGCGCCATAGCTTTAGTGATTTAATTTGGCAGTTTAATGGCGTTGATAGAAATTTGATTCACGTTCATTGAGAATGCAAAAGACTACCTTAACAGCATTAATAATCTGACCGAAGCTTATACAGAAAAATCAAGCAAATTTCTAATCTTCCAAAAACTTCTTTAAGTAGATTTTCTATACTGCATCGCCGTATCCACTATCATGTACATATCGTTTTTTTTTGTTCCAAGCCTTCGTGCAAACAATATATGAAACCTCTCAATAATTTTGATCAGGAAATCTGGGTTTATTGTGGGTTTATTGGACGCACGTTTCCTCAATCAATAGCCCTCGTTCACCGGAGAGCTCACAGTTGATTGCATCTCTAAAGCCCATTTTTGTAACTGGCCATCGCTCAGCTACCGCCGTTGATATCTATCAATAGCCTTTTCAGCGGCTGTCGATGCTGCTGCTGCTGCTGCTGATCCACTCCGATCAATGGGTTGGCCAAAATTTCTAGCCTGCAGGCTAAATTATCAAAGCCGTAAAAAAAGCGACGAAAATGATAACCCTGCGCGTTTCGAGCCACTCGAGAATGAACCGCACAAAAACGGGTTGAACCACGCTGGAAGTTCGAAAAGAGGTGAAATCGAACCACCAGGTAGCAGACCACTAACTGCTACGGATTGAGCTTCCCATTCATCTCTCGATATTAGGTCAGCTTAAATTAGCGCCGATGTGTGGTTAGCATACGTGAGTGTGTATATTCAGCCGGGTGACTTTTTGTGACCCCAGCGCGTTTCCCACCCATATGGGAGGGATGGGTTGGCTGAAGCAGCTTCGGTCTCACGCCATCGACTTCATCTGAACTATCATCATCGACATCGAGACCATCGATGGAAAGGGCTTAAGACGACCGGAAATCCGATCCGAATTCCACCCCAGACCGAGCTCAATTTTGTTACCATGGAATATGGTTGCTCGAATCGTCGTCGAGGCTCGAAGCATGTGAGATGGAAAAAAAGTTTATGCATATAAATCGATCGGAATGGGTTTTCGATGCAAATTGCGAGGAGGCTCAGATGGTATGGAAGTTTGCCACTGTGGTGAGCAACTAATGGACCGATTTTACTAAGAAGACAAGAGTGCTTCAATCTAAATCCAATCCAAAACCAATCGGAATCCAATCTGAATTCAATTCAAATTAAATGTAAACTTCGTTGAGAGCAAAATATTGTCAATTTATCAATTTAAAATCTTTGAACCTGCAGTCCGCTTGCATTCCTCTCAAATCTCGTTTGAAACGAGTCGTTTCTAGTAGAGATGTACCAATTATGGTAACTGTGAATTGAACGTAGTTCACTGGAACAATCTATTGTCAGCCAGTTGAGGGGAGCAGGCTGTTTGGTCGAAAGGGTCGTTAGGCCGAATGTTCAAAAAACAAATACCACAGACCAATAGGTGGCTAACGGTATAATCTAAGCTCTGTCCCTGCTATGCCTTAAGTCCCCAGAAAACCCCATGAGACCCCAATAAACTTCAATCAAACCCCATTAAACCCTCTGAAGTCCTTTGAAATTCCCCAAAAACCATTAGAAAACCCCCTAAGGCCCCTGTAGATATCTTTTGAACTCTACGGATATCCCCTGCAACTCCTCGAAATGTCTGAAACTCCTTGTAACTTCACAGAAAACCCCCTTTAAAACTGTTTTTTGCATGCTTTCTTTGCATGAAAAAAAAATCCTGTGACCCCATATACTTTTCCTAAACTTCATGACATCCCCTAAAATGCATTAAAAAGCCTGGAAACCCCTCATAAAACGCACATTTAAAATTATAGTTCATGCTGACATATCGGTTGAAAGATAGATTTTTATTGTTCGATGCTTGTTTGAGCGCCAAGATGCAACTAAAGCCAAACAACATTTAGGCTTTATCCTCAAAAAATCCAAAGATTGTAAGAGTTCGGAAACGTTTTGTTCGAATGGCGTTGCGAAATTTACTGTTTAAGGAGTATCAACGGCTTTCTGGGGGATTTCGGTAGCGTTTCAGAACGTTTCAGATGCGATTTAGGTGTTTTTAGAGTTTTTTTTGGGATGTTCAGGAAAATTTAAGTGCTTTAAAACGTTTTAGGTGATTTTAAAAGGTTTCGGGAGCTTGTCAGGGTGTTTTCAAAGTGTTTGAGGAGTTTAGAAGATGCCAGAATGTTTCAAAGGATTTGAAAAGTGGTTCAAGAGGGTTTCAAGATAAACTGCCTGATGCATCACATGGGGAACAGCTTGCTGAAGTAGTGTACGGTTCGGGTAAAAAACGACCATAATGCACAAGGAGGATAAAAAGATTCCAGGGAGATTGAGGAGCGTTTCGAGTGTTTTTGGGGCAGTTGTTCATAAGTTTGGCTAAGTGGTTTCAGGCTAAGTTTGGTTTTATCTAGCTCTTGACTCATCCAAATACACTGAAAATCTGAAACTCTTCTGGGATTGACCTTGAGATTCTTCAATAGGTCTATGAAATTGAAAAACGCTCGTGAAACTCTTTGACATGCCCTGACATACCCTTAAACCCTCAAAACCTTTAAAAAAAACTTTTGAATCCCCCTGGAATGGATCACATTGGATATATATGAATATGGTGTCTATAATCAGCACGCAAACGTTATCGATGACATAATCTCACTAAGTAATCAGGATTCAGGATCAGAGGCTTCAGTCAGTGGTGTTTGAGCGAAGTCTACGGTAGTCTCATTCGGGATTTCACTTCTTTCCCAACAAATCGTACTTGAACCTTAATTTAAGCCCTACAACTGTTCTAAACAAAATTAAATTACCCTTAGGTAGTCTTACCTTAATGGAGAAACCTGAACAAAATTTCTTTAAAACATCAACTATACATAAAAATGCGATAATTTTTTGAAATACCCAGATTAATCCACCTAGTGGTGATAGTGCCTTTCTCGTCGAATATGTACTCATGATCTTTACGTCGACATTAGCCGATCCTGAGAACACTTATGCGCTTAATACGATTTATGTAAAATTTGACCCCTTATAAACCAAATTGTGCACAGTAATTTTAGACGCCAAAGAAGATTGGAAAAACTTTATTCAGTGCGATCAAATTATAATTTTCCCATCCTACTTTATATTAACACCACAGAAATTTGAAATGGTGTGGTTTGATGAGATTACTTTGGTTACGAATTTGTTCTCTTGTACTTTTCACTATAAATCTTACCCAACGTTTACCAGGCTATCAAAAAAGCCACGATTTGATTTATTGATAACATTGGTTTTGTTCACTTTCAAAATTCCACTCTTTTAAGTGCCGCATGCTTGGGATTGATTCAATTATACGTTTGATCATTTCCGGCGGACACCTGAAACCGATTCCATGGCACTACTGGTTGTCCCAAATATTGTATATGGCTTTTTTCTTGTCAACTGGTTATCAGGTTGCCTAAAAAGCCGCAAATTGATGTGTTCCATGGGGAGCATCCATTAAGTACGTCACGCTGAAATTGGGAATTTTCGAAGCTCCCCCTCCCCTCTTCGGACGTATAGTCTTAACCCGGGAGCGGTCGCGTCGTGTACTGAGTACACGCACCATGAAAAAAACTCACTTGTAATACAAAGCGTATGGGTAGTGTCGCTGAGAGTGGCTGTAGACGTGACTGCTCGAGGGTTAAAATAACTTGTCACAGTTTTACAACCCCCTCTCCCCCTAGGATTGTGATGTACTTAATGAATGGCCACATGCATGATTTTGGTTTACTTCTATATTTTACCATTTCCGGCGGGGCACTCGTTACCTGTTCTTCAACACTACCGGTTCTCCCAAATGTGCGTCTGAGACTTTTTGCTAAAAACTGTCAAATAGGTTATTGAAAAAGCCGCGATTTGGTGTGTCGCATGCATAGGTTCGGTTCACTTTTATATTTTACCACTTATGACAAGAAACCCAAAATCGGTATTCGGACAGGACCTGTTGTCCCAGATTTGGTCAGAGACTATTTTTTTGCTAACCGTTCATCAGGTTATCGAAAAAGCCGATATGTCGCATGCATGGGCTTGGTTCACTATTATATTTGGACACTTCCAGTGGGACATCCGGAACAGGTTCCGGAACACTACCTGTTCAGATATGGTCGTATACTAGTTTCTTGCTAACCTTTTATTAGGTTATCAAAAAAGCCGCGCTCTGATGTGTCGTATGCATGGGTTTGTTTCACTTTTATGTAAGGCGATTTCCGACGAAACACCCGGAACTGGTTCCGCAATACAACTGGCAGTCTGCAATGTGGTCAGTGCCTACTTCCTTAATAACCGGCCATCAGGGTATTGGAAAAGCCGTGATTTTATGTGTCGCATGCATGGGTTTGGTTCTCTTTTATATTTGGCCACTTCCCCTGGGACCCCCCAGAACCGGTTCCGGAACACTACCGGTTCAGATATGGTCTGATACTGTTTTCTTGCCAACTTTTCATCAGATTATCGGAAATGCCGCTGTTTGATGTGTCACATGCATGGGTTTGGTTCTCTTTTATATATGGCCACTTCCGTCGGGACCCCCCGGAACCGGTTCCGGAACACTACCGGTTCAGATATGGTCTGGTACTATTTTACTGCTAACCTTTCATTAGGTTATCGGAAATGCCACTGTTTGATGTGTCGCATGCATGGGTTTGATGCATTTTCGTGTCTGGCACCTCCCAAGGGTACCAGTCCGGAACACCTAAATGGCCATAACTCCGGAACGGCTGGACCGATCCGAACCATTTTCAATAGGAAACAATGCATGCAACCCATGAAATAGTTTCTGGAGAGATCTGCAAAGGTATTTTGCAAGAAAAACCTAGAAGAAATCACCAAGTACAATCTCAGAGGAAGAGGTCTTTAAACTAGTCTCTGAAATTCTAGGAGACTTCCTCTCAATCTAAATCCTGAAACAAATGCCAAATTTACAAAGTTTCCTAAGGCATTCTTGTAACAATCCCCAAAGAAATACTTGCAAGAATATATTGAAAAATCTTAATGAAAACATTCTGGACAAATCCTTGAAAGGTGCGTTGAATTGGAATATGCATTGAAGAATTCCCACAGAAACTCCATGATGCATATTCCAAGGTATTTTTGAAGAAACCGCCGCAGTTATTGCTAGGGGACATACCAAAATATTTCCTGAAAGAATTCTCGGAAGAATTGCTGATAGAATGCCATAAGGAATTGCTAAATGCTTTAATGGAGAAATTGTCAGCAAAATACTTGAGTAGAATCCTGCTGTAATATTTGAGAAATTTTGAGAGAAAAATGTCTATGAATTCCTGGAAAAATCAATGCGAAAATTTCAGTAGGAATTTCCGAAGGTATTCCGGAAAATCTCTAAAGGAATTCATGAATTACTCTTGGAGCAATCCTTCAATTGATTGAATTATTTGAATGCATTAATGCAGCTTGCATGGGGATTCAAAGAGAACCATTCGAGAACTTCTGAGGAAACTGGAATGTCTTCAGAAAACTCAGAAATAATAGGAAATTGACGGATATATCAACGTTGCAACGATAGTTCAACAGCACAGCAAATGAATTCAAGATACCGATCACATCATCGTTTCAAGAAGTGCCCAAAGCGAGTGGAAATTACCAACCATTCGTTCAAACACACCACCGGATGACATCGCGATGACAGATTGCTACTGGAACTTGTTGAAAACGCCAAAAGGGGAGGCGTCTCCCTCAGCAACGCACCCGAAGCTAGCGTAAGTAGTCGGATAGCAGATATAATTCGATTCTGGTGAAAACTTGAAATTGGAGGCAGTTTACGGCAGAGTGAGTAGTGTGTTTTCTTCCATCCATTTTCACTTTCTCACCGAAAGTGCGAAGAGCTGCGATTGGGGCACTAGTTGCAGTGCACTGCTGCGGCTAAAGCTGCATCGCCGCGCCGAACGTCGTCGGCGATGACGCTAATCTTCGCTTGCAGTTTCTTCTCCCAGTTGGAGATCGCATATGAAAGAAACGCAGCTCACACAGGGGCTGCTATTCTCAGAGGGGTTGCTATACCTTTGGACAAGATTGGGAACAGATCAATTTGCAGCGATGCTTTTTAGGGTCTATTACTGTTGGACAGACAGGGATCGATCCGTGGTGAGGTAACCGAAGTGGTGTCTTTCAGGCTAATTTGGTCACTGATTGATGCTCAAAATTAAGTTTTTTGTTGTTGATTGAAACATGCAGTAGAAGCCGAAAGAAGGAACAATTACTGCATGACTTTTTGAGTAGAGAATCAGTGATTCCTAATCTTTGGAATGTTTAAGTGCGCCTTTCAATATTTATTTTATTTCATTGAAATTATAGGAATACCATTCAAACTGCAATTTACCTTTTTCCGTTGCTGGATTTCTAGTCAAATACCAATAAATAAAACAAAAATCTTGTCAAAATCGGCTTCTACTTAAAGCTGACATTCGTCATACCCATTAGGAGAAATAAAATCACCAAAATTCATACAATTTAACAGATAAACGCTACTTTTTTTTACGAAATCCAGTCAGTTTGGATGCTTCGCTGCCGATATGGATGCTGCCAGACGAAAATTCGCTCTTTCACTGAATAGCACGCAAATACAAATTGTGAACCCCTGCATTAGAAAGTGTTTCCGATCAAAACCCGAAACCGGCATGCAAAGAAGCTGTAGTACGTAGAAGAAGATATATCTCTTTGGGGGTGATTGGAAACCCAGTCAGCTTCTCTTTTGGCATCCACCGAGTTTTTTTTATTCCATCCACTATGCGTGCGCTTTAGGGGGTCATTAAACTCTGATTTTCGCGAACGGGGCACAATCGATTGGAAAGGCTTGATTGGAAGAAAGGTTAGATGCTTTGCTTCTCATGCCGAGGCTGGTTGGTTACGTTCGTATGGATAACGAACTATTAGCGCTGATTGTGTTGTTACCTAAGCCAGTCGTCGTAACATACGAAACAAGCCCATATTTGGCACTATACTGTGTGTGACCAAAGTGACCAGCAGTGATTGATGAAGTTTGGTTCTCTCCTAGCTTCCCAGCGCTCAGTTAGGTGCTTATTACCTCAACAAAGCATAACAATAATCAGTCCGTATAATAGTCATCATCCCATAAATCCACAAGCACGATTCGCACCGCAAAGGGATCCCGCTCCAGGGCAGTTTGCGATTCATTAAGCTGAAAGCTCATTCCATTTTGCTCATTCGTCATCACATTTGACTGGAGGCAATTGACGAAGCGTACCGTATGAGCGAATAAAGTGATGTTTTTGTTCGCTCGATTACCGCGAAACGAGGAACCATTTGGAAGACAAGCGGACTGGGAAATGTTAGATGAGGTTGATTGTGTTTGTTAGGTTATCTGCTGCGGGTGGTATCAATTTTATTACTATTGCATTTGCATTCCTTTTGGTATTCAATTAACCTCTCTCTCTCTTCTTGGCGTAACGTCCTCATTGGGACAAAGCCTGCTTCTCAGCTTAGTGTTCTATGAGCACTTCCACAGTTATTAACTGAGAGCTTCCTCTGCCAATGACCATTTTGCATGCGTATATCGTGTGGCAGGCACGAAGATACTCTATACCCAAGGAAGTCAAGGAAATTTCCTTTACGAAAAGATCCTGGACCGACCGGGAATCGAACCCGTCACCCTCAGCATGGTCATGCTGAATACCCGCGCGTTTACCACCTCGGCTATATGGGCCCTTCAATTAACCGTACGTTACAGAAATGTAGTTAAATTATTTGCATAACTGATAAAACACATTGATCCAGGATATAGGAAGCAAGTAGGGTACTGGTTGCCCGTGTAGTTGTCGGCTTAGAATAGCACTACGGACCACCTGTTCCGGGGGTAAAAGTCCACCAAACAGGTAACCCCAATCCACGGTGTCAGGCGACCCGTCCTGAGGGATGAATGGTTGAGGGGGTTTAAAATATGCCCGATCTTTAACGGAGCCCGTAGCGTGGGTAGATCACCTTTTTGGGTTGCGTTGCGGCGAAAGATCTACCAAATCGAATCCTAGTCCTAACTGCTTCCAACTAGTGGAACAGCATATTTTAGTAATCAAAGGAAAACACTTTGGTCCTTATTACATTTATACCCTGTTGAAAGTGAAAGGTCTCGGTTTTAGGTGTGGCCGAGATGGATCTTGAAACAAGGAAACATGGGTTAGTATTCCTAATCTTTTATTCGGTGTACCTGTACACTGCACAGTGGCTGATTTCGTCATTTTAGCGCGCTTAATTAATAACTTTTTTACTATGAAGTTTAGCGTCATGGTGTCTTCGGGAAAGTTTTTCACTATAATAGGGAGCTTCTTTTGAGCTTCTGTGAAAAATGATCAATCCCCCTAAAAGTGAGATAGAAAATTTATTTTTTGAATTTTTCAAGATACGAGGTTGGTGTTTTCACAAAAGTTGTAGAAAATGTTGTTTGGAGCAACTTTGCCGAAGACACCAAGTTTGTAACTCCGTTACTTTTCAAGATACGTTACGCTTTCTTTCATCGACCCCTTGAAAAAGGTTTTTGCGCAATAACTTTCTAAAAATTGATTCCACAATTTTCTCATGTTCTACAAAGTTATAGATAATGTTAAAACACACAACTTTGCCGAACATGACATCCCGCTAATTCCAAAATTAAAATAGTTATAATGGTTTTTATAGTTTTTTGGGCCATATTTCAAGCATATATAACTTAGCTATAGGCAAATATATGCAAATTTCCTTTTACGCATGTGAAAGTACATGTAATTGCCTCTCTTAGGAAGCCAAAATCATCAAACTGTAAGAAACTGTAAGATGGTTTTTGTATAGAAACTTACATCCATTTATGTTACTCTTATATGGGATTTATATATATTTTCAACATATTTATTTGGATCATTCGTGAAGTACGTTACATAAATACTTCCCATCTAATTCTTTTGTCTTACTAACTCAAGTGCTCCACGTAGTCCACGAATAGAGCGAATGAAGTGCCATTTCTTAAAAAATTCCAAACATGCGCGTGACATATTCTGTCAACACTCTCACTAGTACATATCTATGCCTACATTGGTTATAGTAAATTATAAATCTTATTACACTTCAAAGAAAGCGGCTGTTAAATCGTGATCCGACGAAAGAAGTTTCAATTGTGGAGCATTGTGAGTTAGTAAGAAAATAGAAGTAGTTGGTGAATTTTTATGTAACGTACTTCATGCATGATCCAGAATACACAACAAACCTTTCTTTATATTAACACACACTTACAATAACAATAAAAATGCAAGCTGACATGAACTGTCAAATAAATATGTTGAAAATATATATAAATCCCATATAAGAGTAACATAAATGGATGTAAGTTTCTATACAAAAAACATCTTACAGTTTCTTACAGTTTGATGAATTTGGCTTTCTAAGAGAGGCAATTACATGTACTTTCACATGCGTAAAAGGAAATTTGCATATATTTGCCTATAGCTAAGTTATATATGCTTGAAATATGGCCCAAAAAACTATAAAAACCATTATAACTATTTTAATTTTGGAATTAGCGGGATGTCATGTTCAGCAAAGTTGTGTGTTTTAACATTATCTATAACTTTGTAGAACATGAGAAAATTGTGGAATCAATTTTTAGAAAGTTATTGCGCAAAAACCTTTTTCAAGGGGTCGATGAAAGAAAGCGTAACGTATCTTGAAAAGTAACGGAGTTACAAACTTGGTGTCTTCGGCAAAGTTGCTCCAAACAACATTTTCTACAACTTTTGTGAAAACACCAACCTCGTATCTTTAAAAATTCAAAAAATAAATTTTCTATCTCACTTTTAGGGGGATTGATCATTTTTCACAGAAGCTCGAAAGAAGCTCCTTATTATAGTGAAAAACTTTCCCGAAGACACCATGACGTTAAACTTCATAGTAAAAAAGTTATTAATTAAGCGCGCTAAAATGACGAAATCAGCCACTGTGCACTGGTTTGAAACAGAAAGGATTAGGGTTCCGATGCATGGTCAATATCTGTATCATTTCTTGACGTTCTCGTTAAGGGATCCGATTTCGACTGAAAAAGGAGCGTGAACCTATCAATCAGAATCCTTCCTTGCGATTATGTTGAAAATGACTACTGTAACAAAACCGAATACTTTATAACTTCTCAATGGTGATAAAGTAATACGACATGCACTATACAAAGGACACGGGGTATACCACAATAGATCAAAATATTGGTCGCAGTGGTTATGTCCCGAACGGGGGAAAAAAGGTAGTGGACGTATTTTAGCCCGGGGCATGTATTAAGCCCACCCTGGGTTTTTTATTACATTTATTATATAATCTTTATCAAATCTCGGGAAATGATTATAAGAACTTTCAATAATCATTTGCCGAGATTTTGTAGAGATTATACGATAAATGTAATAAAAAACCCAGGCTGGGCCAAAATACGTCCACTACCCTATTGCACTTGTGTTCAAGACCAGTGCGATTGCCTTCTTTAGCGATCCCCTTTGCCTTAGGGAGCATCCATTAAGTACGTCACGCTAAAATTTGACATTTTTGACCCCCTCCCCCCTTCGTACGGGTTTTTCCTATACCTAATACATTGCTTGTCACACTTTCACAAACCCCCCCCCCCTCTAGGACCGTGACGCCCAAGCAACACACATGTTATATTAGAGTCACGACAGCGCAAGTTTTGGTTGTATATAAGTTAACTTGACGTAATTCTAACATTGTGTTGAAAGAATGTCCAATGAACTCATATACAACTGAAACTTGCGCTGTCGTAACTTTTATATAACATGTGTGTTGCTTGGGCGTACTTAATGGATGGCCCCTTACCGGTCAGACTAATGCTTGAGTGTCCTCTGTTGTACGTAGAAGTCGTCTCCATTCCACTCGGTCCAAGGCTGTGTGTCTTCACTTCCGCACTCTGCGAAGGGTCCGCGAATCGTCCTCCATTTGATCGAACCACTTAGCTCGCTGCGCGCCACGTCTTCTTGCACCGCACACTGGAGTAACAGGGTCCATTTCATGGCCAAAAAGTTTTAACACGTTTTCATGGTGTATTATGTATGTACTAGCGATAAAATTGTGAATTTAGATATTGAGGAAGCATTTTAGATTATAAATAGCCATATTAATCCACTTAAAAGCTAGAAATGATTTCTTATAACCTCTCTAAGGACAACGTTTATTTTCACCCCCAAAAATCGCTTGAAGCGTCGAACATTTTTATATGACAACAGAGAACTGAAGAATAATTATATTTCCATGAAAAACATTGTTTGGAAACAAGGGCCACCTCGTTTCTTAGAAATTCTCCTAGAAGTGTGAGAGAAATTCAATTCTTCTATAAGTGTAGATAACGTGTTTATGTCTTCAGCAAAGTTGTAAGGAGTGTCATAATTGGGATACTTGCTGAGCAATTGTTCTATCTTCACAATTTTTAGGAATATGGGTCGTTATTTTTGAACGGCCTCTTAACTCAGTTTAAATGTTGTACCTTTTTCTAGATATTTTGGGAATCACATTTTCATTTTGAAGTAACTTTTGTAGTGCCCTGGAAAATACATCAAAACTCAAAAATTAATCATGGATTGAAATTTTAGGAGTTTGAACATGATGATAGAAGCCGTGTGGAATATACACGTTTGGGTTTTTCTATTAAAACATGGTATTTTAATACAACTTTATACATAAAAGTAAGTTCGTGGAGTACTGAGTGAAAAACTCAATGAGTTTAGCTATAAAACACAATATTTATCTGAAAATATTTTCTTAACGGTGCATCAACATATGATTACATGCTACAAATAGTGAGCTCTTTATTTGAGTTGCTTTTGATTTTTTATAACAAATTTTGAACACAACAGTTCTAGCTACATTAGATTACTATTGCATTGCATACATTTAGGCGTTTATCGGTGTATGGAGATTTCTGCCCAAATTTACTAAATTAATTCCATTTGACACATTTTGTTAAGAGATAGAAGACCAGATTTGTTTTCTGCTATGATATATCTACCGAGAATATTTGGCTCTTCATTGAAAAAGTAGTCGAAACGAAGTTGCTTTTCGAAATTTAACCTAAATTGTTACTAAAAACTAGTAAAAAAGGTGTAAATTTCAAAATGTTTTATTTTTTCGTCTGGTACTTTCTGGTACCCGTTCTCTTGCGATTCACAAAGGATATGCCTTATATTTTATTGTAATTTTATCCAGCTCGCGGAATGCTGCAGAATCTGAAAACTTTTTGAATGCTGAAAATTGTTCAAAATTAACAAAAAACATGATTTTGAAAACTCTTCTGTAAGAGAGCAAAATAAATGAAACCAGGTGAAGTTTTTTGTTTAAGTGATACACCCTTATTAGGAGAACAGTGTTACATACTCATTATTATTTTTTCAAACTGTCAATATTTCGATAATTGAAGTTCTTCCGATGAGTTATGATGCAAATGAAAAAAACAGTAGAGAAAATCGTCAAATTTCGGCATTTATTCTTAAAAAAATATGCATCCCAAAGTATTTTATTGATTTCCACATGATGAAGCATTACTTCATTTATCTTTAAAAAATATTGGACTCTGGAAAACCCTGAAAAAAATTTTTCGACTTATGGCCAGGAATTTGGCCCATTTACGCCTGTGTGCACCGGTCGGATGACTCTCGAGAACCATTTTAGTCGGGTTGCATCTGACATCCTGATGACGTGACCCGCCCACCGTAGTCTCCCGATTTTCGCGGTGTGAACGATGGCTGGTTCTCTCAGCAGCTGAAGCAGGTCGTGGTTCATTCGGCTTCTTCAAGTCCCGTCTTCCATTTGCACTCAGCCGTAGAAGGCACGCAAAACATTCCGTTCGAAAACTCCAAGGGTGCGTTGGTCCTCTGCACGAAGAGTCCATGTACCGTGCCTATTGAGGACTACCAGTCCAATCATCGTTTTGAAGATAGTTAACTTCGTGTGACGGCAAACTTTGTTCGATCGTAGAGTTCTGCGGAGTCCAAAGTAAGCACGATTTCCTGCCACAATGCGTCTACGAATTTCTCTGCTGGTGTCGTTGTTGGCGGTCACCAGTGAGCCCAAGTACACAAACTCTTCAACCGCCTCAATTCCATTACTGTCTATAGAAATTTGGGGGGCGGATGCGGTAATTCCTCCCTAGAGAACTTTGCCATCATTTACTTTGTCTTCGACACAATAATGACTAATCCGATTCGCATGGCTTCATTCATAGACCGGATCTGCGTTTCCGCTATGGTCTCAAATTCGCTAGCTACAATATTTATTTATTTATTAATTAAATAATTCCATCTGACCATAAGGTCTTAATGAAATGGGAAAAGGCCTCCTTGAGTCAGCCACATTTTGTCGGATTCAAGATGCCGTAAAAAAACATATCTTTTCATAATCTATACATAAAAGCTGTTGATTAACCTTCATTCAGCCAACGTACATTTTCCACCTTCTGAAAAGCACGAAAATGGTCATAACTTTTTTATTTTTCGATGGATTTTGATGAAATTTTCACAACTTCCCAAAAAACAATTCTAGTTTATGATGCCGGGAACATGGGTTGAAACAACTTATGACCCCGGGAGTCGATCGCACCGGCCCAGAAGGGGTCGGCCTAAGCCCCAAGCTGCTGGTCCAGCCAACGGCAGCTTCCGGAGTGGGCTTACAATGCCTCTTCTGACTCCCGGGTCCCAGGGCGTTTTCTGGATGGGAAAGTTTTCGGTGGGGTTTGTCCAAAATCGTGATTTAAATGAACTTACGTATTTATTGCTTCCTCAATGGGTCGTTGTCGTGTTCTTAGTGGTGAAGCGCCGTGTCACCGGCAGGTTTCCTGTAGAGTAGTACAGGGGTGTCGTTCTTCGGCGTCCAGAGAGCCGACGCGAATAGGGCCGTTCTTAAGCCCCGAGGGCGACGAGGTGAACGCCAAGGGGTGGTGGGGGGGTATGTCTTCCTTAGGTTTGCCAGAAGGCGGCCGGATAAAATCTTCTTCGTGAGCCGGGTGGGGCAGTCGTTAGGTGCCAGATGAAGGTGATCGAGCGATCGGCCGTGGTCCGGAGTAGATCCGGTGGTTTGGCAAGACGCTAAACGGTAGGCCGAGCAGCAGCGCGGCCGGAAGGCCGTAGTGGTTTGGCGGAATGACGGCCCACGTGGACCCTGCTGGTCGTCCTATACGAAGGTGCTTTTCACGATCCGGTGGTCGATAGATTTTGACCGGACGAACGAGTCGACAATCAGGTGAGCAGGTCCGTGGTTGTCTTTGGCGATCTTACTAATTTCGAACGTTAGCTGGAACGTTGGCTTCGCAGGATCTCTGGGATCGGTGGGAGGTTTCGGGCTAGCGGGTGCTTGGGCAGCCCATCCCCAGCACAAATGGCACTTAATTGTTAACGAGGGTGCCACAATTACACTGATCGGAGGTCCAAACGTGGAACCTCCGACCTAGAACACTTGTCACCTCTACCCTCAAGCACGAGTAGCGATTTACTGCCCCAAACACTCCGATCTTCTCTTCGGTCTTTTCTCTCATTCTCCGTGTTTTCGCCTTCATCGCCACCCGCTTCAGGTGGCTGCTGAAAATTCTCGGAGAAATCCAGCCTAGAGAAATTATTGAAAGAATTCCTGAGGAAAATCCCGGAGCAATTCATGGAGTAATTCCCGGAGGAACTCATGGAGGTATTCCTGGGAAAATTATCTGATGAAATCCGGAGGAGTTCTTGGAGAACTCCTGGAGAAATTCCCAGAAGAATTCCTGGGGAAATTACCGAAGGAAGTCCTGAAGGAATCTCCGCAGGAGTTCCTGATGGTGCTCCTAGAGGAAATCCTGGAAAAATTTCCGGAAGATTTCCTGGAGACATTTCCTGAGGAATTCCTAGAAAAATTCCCGGAAAAATTCCCGGAAGAGTTCCTGTAGAAATTTCCGGAGACATTCCCGGAAGAACAAACGGAGCAATATTGTGGGGTGACAAAATTTTTCTGCAGGGGGTCAAAGACGATGTAGCGAATAAATCACGAATCAAAGACTCAAGTATCAGACAGTTTTTAGCTTGCTGAAGAACTTTGTTGAAGACGGCAGCATTCTATCTTATAAGGATTCTGGGATATAGAAGTTTGAAGATTTTTTACCCTGGCGTCATCTTGCGGATGATTCTCGAACCAAAGACGCCATTGCCAGATAGTTTTTAGCCTGATGAACGATTTTGCTGAAAACGGCATGCTTGTACCTCATTGGGGTATCGAGATAAACGTGTTTGAATTTTTCAGCCACAATGCGCCACATAGCGGATAAATCTCAATCCAAAGACTTTACTATCAGATAGTTCTGAGCTTGCTAAAGAATTTTGCCGAAGACAGCACCATTATATCTTGTCAGGTTTCTGAGATATGAGGGTTGGAACATTTTTGACACTGGCGCTGCCTAGCGACCGAATCGCGAACCAAAGTCGCCATTGCCAGTTAGTTCTTAACCTGCTGAACAAATTCGCAGAAGACACTATACTTCTACCTCATCGGGATCTTGAGGTGTACGTTGTGCAAAGTATGTGGCCAATTTTGGTACCCCCGAGACAATCTCCGGAACCATGTGGACCAGGCACCCATGTCCCCGGCATCATAAACAAGAAGAGTTTTTCGGGAAGTTATGACCATTTTTGTGCCTTTCAGAAGGTGGAAAATGTACGTTGGCTGGATGAAGGTTAAACCTAACTAAACACGAAAGGTATACTATGTAAAACTATAGCACAAACAGAAATATACAGCAACCGTGGAAACCAGATGTCGCCGTTAGTTCGAGGATCGTTGCAGTTCATCCGATGTTCGGGGCAGTGTTGCATGAAAAAAAGAGACCAGGTAGCTCAAACAAAATATACGGATATGTTGTTTGGAAACATACTCACTCACCAGTATTGCAGTTGAAGACAACTCATCAAGCTCAATGCGTCGGTTGCCTATTGAGCAATTGTCGTTGAACTCTTCCGCGAAAACAGGTGGTGGTGTTGTTGTAGAACTCACATTGCTCATAAAAACCGTTGAATACAGCAGACATAAATCGAATGGGATCGTGTATTCCGTAATCGACCGACCGAGCCGAGGAAGTTTCTGGCACGCAGAACGCGTTCTGGAGCGGAGAAGCCAAGTTGGCCAAGAATTTCAGGGCTGTCGATTTCGCCAGTCAATGTTTTTGTCACGAACATAGTCTGTGCAATAGTACGCCTTTGTTCGAGTGTTTCTAGACCAAGTAACAGGCAACGATCACCGTACGGAGGGAGGTTAGTGGGATCATTCCAAGGAAGGAATCGCAGAGCATAGCGTACAAACTTCTTCTGGATGGCCCCCATCCATGCAATCCAGGTCAGATGGTATGGGCACCAAATATCTGATCCAAACTCTAAGATCGATCGGACGAGAGCGCAGTACAAGGCCTTAAGGCAAAGCGGGTCTTCAAACGTCTGCTATCTTAAACATGAAACTGAGTTGTCTATTGGATTTCGCAATCAAGTCAGAGTAATGCTGCTTGTACATCAGACCTTCATCGAGAGTTATTCCTATATCACGGACATTATTGACACGAGTTAGGCGTTGATTATTCATCGTATACTCGTTGAGGATAAGGCTTTTCTTGAGGTGGAGGGTTATCACATCGCATTTGTTCACACTCACAGTCAGGAAATTGTCACTGCACCATTCTTCGAAGCTTTCGATCAATCTCTGCAGGTGTATACATACAATCGTCTCCAAGAAAAATCTCGACAGGAAAGTAATCTTCATTCCTTTTAGTTTTTAAGAACGACCAGAATTGTTTTGGATTCAATCTAAGATTTTTTGAGTTTGTGTAGTATATCGTTGGTAGAGGAATCGATTATATAATCGATATTTCTTACTGGCCACGGAAAATAGTCGTTTCGTTATTGGGTTGCGATTTTGGCAATATTTCCGCAGAGCAGCCGATCTAGATCGCATAAGATAACGAAGCCGTGCATTATCTCATACTGGTTTTGCAGACGGTCTACATGCAGGTACATTCTGTAATATTGCGCGAATTACAACTTCCGTCTACGGCTTCGTCAACGCTAGGAAAACTATCCACACAGAACAGATAGACATCATCATTAGAAAAATAGGCGCTGGTCATTAAAAATCGACAGCAGCGAACCTAGCGGTGGCGGGCAAGCTTTTTACACTGTGAATTTCTCCATCCAGCAGGCAATTAGACGACTATTCTTGTCTAATAGTTCATACACTCAAACAAATTGACACGTCTGGGATTGCTTAATATTGGGATATTGATGTTTTACATGGATTTGCGCAAATTGTAGAACCCTCGAATGTCACGTGTTAAACATATCTCGCGGTTAGTATCATACGGGCGTATCTACAATGATCGGTTTCTCTCCATCGTGGCCGGCAAATAATTTCGGCTGTTTTTGTTATTTTAGATGCCAATTCTAGTCTTCCTTCATCGAAACGCACCGAGAGATCATCCAAATATTAGTGGTATATCCCGGTAAAATCCAAAAAAAAAATCGATGAAGAAAAATCGATCATTGTTGATTCGCCCGTATGATACTAAACGCGAGATATAAATTCGCCAACATTATTTAGGCTCCAACTTTTCAACAAATCACACGTTCATCGCGTTTATCATGTGTCATTCACACGGAATTAAATTTAAATGCCTTTGCATTCTGATTGAAGTGGGGTAGAGTGCGTGCACCAGTTATCGCACTACCTATGGAAAACTATTTCTACAAAAATAAGAAGAAAACCGACGAATCAGTATTGGTAAAAACTCAAATCTCATGATTGAGTTGTTTCACGCGCGATTCTTGATTCGACAAACTCACCACCGAAAAAATCATGCTCGAGTTGACTCGTGATTTTACTCATTGCTTTATTTCTTGGTGTTCTTATTATTTACAACGAAGTTTCTAGGATTGTATGATAGAATAAGATCAAATCTTGCGTACAACAATAAAGAATGTCGTTTAAACTGATTTGGATTCGTTTTACAAGCGAACGAGATTTCGGCGCTAAACTCGTGGGAGCGAGATTTTGCATAAAAATCTCGTGCGTGAGAAAATGATTCAGAGTCGCGCGCGAGTTTGTTCACGCAGGAGCTGTTCATGAGCCAGTTTTGAGTGAGAGTTTACCAACACTGCGACGAATATCGTTGATATGTCAAATGATTGATTATTTTCATACCACACAGGGAACGATAATCATTTACGTCCAATATTTGGGAGAGGGGTCTAGAAAAGAGTGACAGTACGTGTATTAGGTATAGGAAAATAGCGTGTCAGAGGGCGCAAATTGAACCCGGAAAGCGTCAATCGACTTCCCAGGTGTTGACAAAATGAGACATTCGTTGAAAAATATCGTGGAAGAATTCAAGTGGAAATCCAAAAGCGGTTGAAATAGATGCTAGCTCTAGAATGAAGCAGAACAGAGTGACGGAATCGAGGATGGGATAATCAAACTCAAACTCTGGGTACTGGCCTATCGATGTATTCTCCTGGAAATAGTTCAAAAAGAATAACCCTAAATTGAGTAGAGTTAACAAAAATAAAATAGCGGCTCACGTTCTTCATGGTGGCCATGATGAAACACGTTTGACGGTTTTTTATTTCGTGAGTTATGTGTCACCAGTTATGATACATACACATGCATTCATTTAAAAAAATTTCAATCGCATCACATATGAGATTGTGATGATTTGGCTATCGGGTTCAGTTAAAGATAAAGCTTACTGAACGCCAGGTGTAACAAATATTAGGCTGATGTGACTTACATTTAATTCGGTGATGTAAGCTCTGTTGTGAAGTTCATGTTGTGAATTAGATTAATCTGCAGTGTATAAACCATTGAATTCAATGGAAAAACACATCTGACTAACATTGACGTTTATGGAACAGTTCATATATCAAACACATGAATCGGCCGTGTCAACTTTTTTTCAGTGTGTTCATAAATAGGCGAGTTCCACCGAAACGTCAAACGATTTTAGACTAGCCGTGCTTGTCATTTTAGACGAGAGCATGCACTGTGAATTTCAAGCAAGAAAAAACCATTTTATTCCGCAATGATTGTCAAAATTTACCACATAAGCGGATGGAATTTTCAATTTGCTCTAAGATGCCTATCTGTTCTGTGCTATCCAGGCAGTTCCAGTCAATCTGGTTGAGAGAATGTTACAGCGCGACAACATTGACGTTTCGGAAGTCAAGGCCATTTACATCCTCAACGCTATCGTAGCAAAGGGGGATCGAAAGATTGACACAAACTTCCAAAGCAGGGTGATCGGCATCAAGAGTGATCAACGGTTCGATAGTTTCCCCGATGGAGCATTCAGAGAGCGAATCATCATTTATTTTACCATTTAAAGCAATGTTAAACAGCTAGCACGAATGACCATCACTTTGCCGTAATCTTCTGCGAGATTCGAAGGGACTCGAGCGTGTCCTTGATACTCGAACTATGCACATCACTCGATCTATCGTCGCCTTTTTAGCCGGGAATCCGTATTTAAGCTGACCTGCTTACTCTCACGACAAATTTGACATTTGAACGGTGCCGACACCGCTCATACGTCAAATTTCGTGTGAGAGTAAGCAGGCCAGTATATATTCGTGCAGTAATCCATAGCTGTTCTCGATCGATTGAATCGTACGCCGGCCGATTTGAAATCGATGAACAGGTGATGTGTGGGCGGGCACGATGTATGCGCGGCATTTCTGCAACACCTGGCGGATGGCGAACATCTTGTCCGTTGTAGCGTGTTCACCCATGAATCCAGACTGATATTGCCGCAATCCAACTTGTCGCTTTTTTTGTAAATAGGACACACGATACCTTCCATCCATTCCTCCGGTAATACTTCCATCTCCCAAATCTTGGTAATGTCCCAGTGTAGTGCTTTCTCCAGTGCTTCTACACCGTATTTTAGATGCTCGCTTGGTAGTTGATCTGCTTCAGCGGCTTTGTTGTTTTTCAACCGGCAAACCTCCTCCTCAATTGCTTGGTGGTTGGGGGCTGGAAATCTTTCGTCCTGTGCACATATTCCTAGATCTGTTGCCACGCCACCTTCGGTACTTGCAACTTCGCCATTGAGATGCCCATCGTAATGCTGCCGCCACCTCTCGATCACCTCACGCTCGCTCGTGAGAATATTCCCGTGATTATCTCGGCACATGTCGGCTTGTGGCAAAAAGCCTCTGCGCGAGCGGTTCAGCTTCTCGTAGAACTTTCGTGCATCCTTAGCACGCTACAGCTCTTCCATCGCTTCGCGATCTCGTTCTTCCTGCTGGCGCTTCTTCATCCGGAATACTGAGTTCTGCCTGTTCCGCGTCTGTTTGTAACGTGCCTCATTCGCTCTCGTACGGTGTTGCAGCATTCTCGACCATGCTGCATTCTTCTCGTTTTTCAACTGTTCACATTCGCCGTCGTACCAGTCGTTTCTGTGATTCGGAGTAGCGAAGCCTAGTGCTGTAGCCAACGTACTACCTATGGCTGTGACCATAGTGGGTAAGGTGAGATGCGATCGGATGCGATAAGTTATGAGATGAAAAGAGGGATGTTTGATAGGCCATAGTGCATGAGGTTTTCAATGAGGGTGCGCATGTTGTTTTCACATCCTTTTTCGCCTATTTCGTGCGCATCAACGACTCGCGTGATTTGATCGATGAAGTCGCTTGTATGTTGAAGCGCTTCTTTGGGTGTTGGTAGTGAAATGATCGTTTCATCTATAAGAGCGGAAAGATAAAATGCACCCGCTTTTTGTTTTGCGCGTGCCGTTTTTTTTGCTATAACTTAATCAGTTTTGATACTGTTGCAATAGCAAAAACCGATCAGTTAAAAAAAAATCTGGTGTAACTGTACAAGATTGAGATTATTGAATTAATTATTTGAGAAAAGAATGTATAACATGTAATTATATCCGCGTGAGCGATGTCTTTATGTACATACATATTTTTACTTTCCGAACTGGCGTATCTGAGTGTTGATTTCAATTAAAATCAATATGAGACTGTTTTACTGATTTTCGGCATTAAAACATTACTTGATTGTGCTGACCTCGGCAAAAAGAAACAAAAAATCGGCAAGCATGTATTATTTAAGGGTACAGGTTTTTTTTTATTACAAAATTTTCGGCGATATATACGAGAAAAGATGTCTCTAATAATTACACAATATTCATCATAAGGACTGTATCGTTAATTATGAGTACACCTTTGAGGCCCTGTATTAAAAAGACTAAGTATTATTTTGACAACTGCTGTGTGTTTATGTATTGCTAGCGTTGTAAACAAAAGATAACCTTCATTAAAAGTTAAAATTTTTCCTCAAGTGGAGCAACGCGAGTTTTATTTAGTGTTAAAATTAGCAAAAGTTGGAGGTGTTAGCGTTTTTTCTGTCCAAAATGCTGTCAAACGATTCGGTATGCATAACACACTAATAGATTCACCCGGGCGCGACAGAAAACAGAAAGAATTTGGACAGCAAAATTAGCAAAATCTTCAAAAGAAAAAAAGAGGTATTCATCATAGATTGCGCAAAAAAGGGTGGAACGACTATTGGTATGGTTCAGCGCGCCAAGGAGCGTAATTCCCTGAAGACTTACATAAAACAGAAATGTCCAAAAAAAAACAGTCAAATTCTGGCGCATTATGTGAAAACTTGGGCTCGGAAACTGTATGACGATGTTTTGAGCAAAAATTACATGTGCATAATCATGGATGATGAAACGTATGTCATATTGGACAACAAGGAACTTCCAGGGGCACAGTTTTTCACTGTGAAGCGTGGCACTGATGTTCCGAATTCGGAGAAATCGATTTTTTGCAAAAAAGTTGGGAAAATGTATTAGTTTGGCAAGCAATTTGTCAAAGTGGTCACCTTTCTTCACCGTCCCAAGTATGAACGTCGAAATATACCGGAAGGAATGCCTCCAGAAACCAATTCTGCCACTCATTTGAAAGCACAAAGGTCCTACATCATTTTGATCGGATACGCGTGACATCTTTGACTGGTATGTAGAAAACAATGTCCAATTTGTGGAAAAGGCAGTGCAAAGTATCTAAATACCAAGGTAAGAGATTCCCGCTAAAATTCATGGATTAGTGAGAAAAGGAAAAAAGCAAAAAATAGTTATGAAGTTTGTGCTGATTTGTATGGGCGCAACACTATTTAGCAAACTTTCTTAAGAAATTAAGCACTCCCATCATAGAAGCAATTATTTAATTGCATCTCACTGGATTAAAAATTAACTCCATGCTATAAAACAGAAAATATCGCCATTTGAAAATCGGCGACAATTTTTTTTTAATTTGTTCTAAACATATTTTTCAACATTTACAGTCATAGCACAATCATGGGTCACCCACAATTATGGGTCATTTCCCTTCGAATTGCATGGTGAACTGTCTGACTAATAATTGTGACAGAGTGACCCATAATTGTGCAATGACTGTAGAAACATCCAAACTAATTAAACTTTTGCTGAAATAATGACATTTTAGTGTAAAAATGCCAACTTTTCATAACTAACGCAGATGTGTTGGTGCGTCTCGTTATTGACATTTGCGGGAATCTCTTACCTTGGTATTTAGATACTTGAAGGCAATGAACCCTTCAAATTGCCCGCAAATTAGGCACATTAAGATGTATTTGGCTTTGATGAAAGGGAAACTACGGCAAAAGGATAGAGGAGCAGAGGTCAAATTCAAGAAAAACTGGGCCAACCCAAGCAAAACCATCGACGGAACGGTTGTCCAAAACCTTATGAAGAACACCAAGAAGAAGGTGCGAGAGCTGGCAAGATCCACGAAAAATTAAATATAAAATGATACCATGGACTTTTCTGATGGTCAATAAACAATGTAATTGAATTTAATTCACATTACAAAACATTTTCAGATACACCAATTTTCAGGTGTACTCATAATTAACGATACAGTCCTTATATTAGGTAAAAGAGTATCAATCGAAATTGATGTCATACTATTTTCGTTAAGGGATCTAGTTTTGCTTGACAAAGAAAAAATCAGAACTTTTCAATCAGAATCCTTTAAGCAATTAAGTTGAATACCATAGAACCTTAAACTTTCTAACTTGTACATGAATAACATGCACTGAATGAACGACCGTATAAAACATTGATCATTTGGTTCAAATCCCGAACAGAGAAAATAAAATACGAAAACATACACATATAATAACAAAATTATGCTGTAAAAAAACTTAAACGATTGATGGAATACTATTTTATATGCAATGAAATATGTTATTTTACATGGTGATCGATAGACAATATGATAAATGTTTATTACGTCTGGCCCATCAAAATGCATGTCATGTGAAAAAGCATTGAGTTATTAGCAAAACAACAACATATTAACGCATTTTATATTACCTACTAGCATTCTCAACACATTAAATCCGCATTGCTTTACATACACAACGAGCGCAATCATAAAATCCATATCCGACAAGCATTCTCTTGCGTTCTCTTGCGATCACATGCGTCGAAGCAGCTCCATCGCATCTCCGCACTCATCGCAACTCATCTACTATGTACGGTTCATGCGTTCTGCATATAGTTTCCACAGAGTGTGCTTCGACGCTTATCCGATCTCTTATCTCTTTGCATCGCACCTCAGCCACTATGTGCTCAACGTATGGCAGATCGTATGTCCCTCCAGCCATCTTCAAGTGTAGCTGCGCCAAGCTGCTCTTCCGTTGGTAGGGCCACTGCTAACTGCTGCGCGTAGTCTTGAGCCACTTCTACGTTACGCAGCTGCTCGATGTTGAGCCGCGGCGTTCGACTTCGACGTGTGGTGATAACTGTCGAAAGTTTTGTGCGCATGCATACATCGACTAGGTAGTGATCCGAATCTATATTCGCACTGCGATATGTGCGGACATTAGTTATATCCGAGAAGAATTTTCCGTCGATTAGTACGTGGTCGATTTGGTTTTCTGTTTGATGATCGGGTGATCTCCAGATGGCTATTAAGCCTCGGCCCTATTAAGCTGAGCAGATCCCAATAATCACTGTAAGAAGTAAAATCGTCGTTGTTGCGCGCATAACAGTAGTAAAATACTTGTTGGCGATTATCGGTTGCGAACAACATAAGTCGTGCTGGTGCTGTGCACTTGGTAAACAAACACCATTCAAATACGCGGGTAACCACCAGCAACTTACTACATCACTTGAACCCAAGCACCTCCAGAGGTATCAGATGTGACTGCCCTCATGGATCACTCCGAAAAAGGGCCCTCCTTGCGCAATGCCACGCAGCACTGTCATTGAGAAACATAAGGGAATGTCCATTTCGAAGCGAAAACCTTAGAGGTAGATCCATCAGAGACCCCCGCAACAGTAAACACCGACGATCGCCGATGCTTACCATGTGTGTAAATGCGAGGAGTGGAAGTGAAATGAAAAGCGAAAGTGCCAGCAGCCGGTTTCCTGCTCCGTTGTTGATCCGGTCACGCAGACTCCGGTTCCCCCTCGCTGGCGTCTTCCCACTACAGACTGGTCCCACTGAGTAGCCCCAAAATGAACCGAACAACGACGACGGCATGTCCATACACGGCAACAGCAACAGTTTCGCACACCGTCGTCGTCCGTCCGGCGATACTTTTTACCTGAAACATAAAAAGAGTCCGACGACCGTCTAGGCGGCGAGGCGCGTGATGTAGTCATTTTCCTACACCGAGAGGGGTCCACATTGCTGCGGTTGCTGCTCTTGTGAGATGATTAAAAGCTGATCGTGGCACGCTGGGTTACGGAGGTGGACGAGGGGCAGTTACCGTACACGGTCTTGTTTTTATTAGATGTGCGCGCATGCGGAGGTTTATGTAAAAGCCGAAGAGTTGGATAATCGCACCGAGCCTGGGTCTTGGCTTTGAACTGGCGACGGACGGCTACGTCCGACGTGGATATGATAACGATTACGCATAGATTGCGAATTTTAGCACGGTTTACATCGCGTCATTTGACATAATACGCCGCTGAACGTGACGGTTGCTGGTTGGATTCAAGACTTGAAGGAAGCGACGAATGACGGTCTTCAAGACTACACAGCGTGGCCGTGGGAGCGCAAAACGGGTTCGACATCAGCTGCTGTAGTATGTTAATGAGCTTGGCAGAGAAAATAACCAGCCGGACTTGGCACTTGGTGGACGGTCGACCGTGATAGGCCTGAACTGGACTGGATACTCTTCCGCCTTTTGCAATAGAAAGGCAATTGATGCGAGTACATCGATTAAACTGTCCTCACTAGACGGTACGACGACAACGACAACGGCGATGGTTACAACTACCTGGTTGCATTTCCCACATTTGCATATCAGCGAAGAAAACGCTCCAAACTGTTACATTTCCCCAATCCGGTTTCCGTGTGAGCAACGTTGCACATCAACTTTAAAACATCGGTTCCGATCAATTTCCTAAACAAACGATGGACGATTACGTCGATGTAATTCCTCGTCATGCCAATCAACACTTCACCAATCAACCGTCCAATCCATTCAATCGCAACCAATCGCATCCAATCCAAATCAAGCTTAATCAGTGCTGGGTACTTACCAAATGGCAGTCAGTCCGAATGACCACCCGTACTGGTCTGCGTTGTCTTGTTGATGGCCACATTTCACACCAATTGTTACGCATTGTTTAATCTACCTGCCGCTCGCTCATCACCTCAGTCACTGCAGTCACTACAACAGCCGCCGCCGCCAGTTTGTTCCAATTAGTGCGTGTAACAACGGGAAACCACGCGGCTGGCCGCAGTCCGGCCAACATTACAATTCGCGTCACTTACAAACCGTGAGCTGGTACCTACGGATTGAGGCGGCGAGGTGCCTAAAGTTGTTCCGTTTCGAATGAGCTGTATTTGTTTATGGTTAGTACCTACTAGGTGTATTGTGTGTTTGAATCAAGTACGACAGGATGTTGTTGCAGACATATGGGTGTTGGACTGTTTTTGGAATTTATGAGCGCAGTAATCAGACTGTGGCCCTTATCAAGCCGGAAATGGCGGATTCGATTTACGATCTGTTCAAGGTTATTTTCAGCTCGTCAACTTTGTCGGGGGGTGCCGGGGTCCGTGGCGTAGTGGCTGCATGTTCAGTTCATAAGTGGATGGTCATGGGTTCGATCCCAGTCCCGGCACTTGCAATTTTTCGTCAGCTGCTCTTTCCTCCGAGAGCTGCTGACACCTGACCTGACCTGACCCTCTTCTGAGCATATGCTCTAACGGGGCCGGAAACTTGGATTATATTGGATTATTCCTTCAGGAATTCCTCCTGAAAATGTTCCAGGGATACCAAAAGGGATTCCCCCAGGATTTTCATTCGGAATTCCTCCAGGGATTCCCACTGGGTTTCTTCCAGAAATTTCGCTAGAAATCCCTTCAGGGATTCATCCTGAAATTCCTCCAGGGATTACGCCAGGGATTGTTCTGGGAATTTTCCAGAGCTTCTTCCAGGATTTGCCTCCAGGGATTCTTCCAAGGTTTCCTCCAGAAAATCCTCAAGGAATTTCTCCTGGAATGCCTCCACGGGTTGCTTCAGAAATTCCTCCAAGAATTCCTCCAGGATTTATCCAGAAATTCATCCAGGAATTTCTCTACGGATTCCTTCAGAAATTCTTTCAGGGATACATCCTGCAATCTCTGGATTCCTCAAAAGGATTCCTTCAGGTATTTCTCCAGAAAATCCTCCTGGACTTCTTCCTGAAAATCCTCCAAGAGTTTCTTCTGGAATGCTTCCACGGATTCCTCCAGGAATTGTTTTAGAAATTCCTCCGGGAATTCATCTACGGATTCCTCCATGAACTCTTCAAAGGATTTCTTCAAGAATTCCTCCAGAATTTTTTTCAGAGTTTCTTCCTGATATTCTCCCAGAGATTCCCCCAAGTATTCCTCCAGAAATTTCTCCAGGACCTACCAAGGATTCCTTTAGGAATTCCAGCAGGGATTTTCTCCTGAAATTTCTCTAGGGATTTATCCTGGAAATCCTTCACGGATTCCCCGTGGAAATTCTTGAATAATTTCTCCAGCAATTCCTCCAGTAGTTCCTCCAGGAAGTTCTACAGGAATTACTTTAGAAATTCCAGGGACTCCTTTATGAGTTTTCGAATGCTTCCTCCAATAGTTCTTCCATTTATCATAGAATTCCTTCATGATTTTTTTTTTGAAAATCCTTGAAAAAAATCTCCTGCAATTTCTTCAATAGTTCTACCAGGATTTTTTTAGATTCCTCCATGAAATCTTTAAAATGGTTTTCAAAAACTTCCCCCAAGAATTCCTCCAAGCATTCTTTTAGTAATGCACCTCTAGGGATTCCTTCAGAAAGTTCTTCAGGGATTTCTTCTGGATTGCATCCACGGATTCCTTCAGGTGGTTGAGAGATTCTCAAAATGGTTCACGAAATGCCATGAAAAATGTGTGTAGGATCCCTAGATAACACTGAGATCATTAGGATGGTGCACCGTCTTGTGGTCACTCCATAGGAAGGAATCCGCATGGTATGGTATGGTATTGCTTTACAGATTCCAACAGGAGTTCTGGGAACGGCAGCTTTCAGCTCTAAACGCGAAATGGATGGTCACTTGAATCTGCTCTCCTACTGGAAGACGGAAGTACGCCACACACGAAAACGTAGACTCACTGGCATCCACGAAGACGTGCAGCTGTAGTTTTTCGATGTTATTTGGGTAGGGTGCCCGAAAATAGCACCAAGGAATCCTGCGTGATGGCAGTTGATCGAAGAGCGCAATCCACTGTTTCCATCGCACCAAACAGCTGTCGGATATATTTAAAAGAAAAGAAACGGACACCATCTTCAGCTGTGTACTACATACTGAACGAAATTTAACACTAGACAACGGACACGACACGCATGACGAGCATCAGCGGATACAAGGTAGAAACATTTCTTGTGAAAAGTTTCATCATTCGGAGCGGGAATCGAACCCTCACCCCTTGGCATGGTACGTTTATACGCTTGGTGACGCTAACTGCACGGCCACGAGGTTCCTTTAGTATGGCTTTAGGACAGAAGGTCGAAGGACAAAAGGTCGAATGGGATTGAAGGTCGAATGAACAAAAATTTAAGTGGACCAATTTACCAGCTGGTATGTCTCGCTTACAAGTCCATTCGACCTTTTGTCTTTCGACCTCTTGTTTTCGACCTTTTGTCATAGAATCATTTAGGACCGTTCCAGGTGGTCCCAGTAAATCTTCGAAGTCCAGGTATCTTGGATGAGGATCTTCCCGTGTACCAAATAGAAGGAGATACAGCCAAGTGGATCGAAAAAAGTCATTACTAGAGTTCCCGCTTTGTCGGCACGTGGATGGCCTCCAACACCGCTAACAGATCAGCTCGAAGGGCAAACGTTTGGTGAATGCATCCTCCGTTGGTACACAGCGCATTCCGAGTACCGATTTAGTAGTATCCTCATGCGTCAACGATAAATCCCTGAAATTTTTGTCTGGTAGCTCGTCAATCGGGTTGGTCACCGTAGCCTCACGATTTTCACGGTGTAGTTCTCCTAACAAATGATGCAGCTGCTGATTCATTCGCGCTTTCCACGTACCGTCTTTTATCTGCACTCCGCCGTAGATGGTACGCAACATCTTCCGATCGAAAACTTCAAGGGCGCGTTGGTCCTCTGCACCCATAATCCATGCTTCGCGCCCATAGAAGACTACCGGTATAATCAGTGATTTATAATTGGTTAACTTCGTGCGACGACGAGCTTTGTTCGATCATAGAGTTCTGCAGAATCCAAAACAAGCTTGATTTCCTGCCACAATTCATCTCTGAATTTCTTTGCTGGTGTCGTTGTGGGCATTCACCAGTGAGTCCAAGTTACAGGATTCATCACCCACCTCACTTTCATCATTGTCGAAAGAAAATCGGGATAGCGAAAGTATCAATTCCTACCTAGAGCTAGAGCCCTTTGTTAACATGAACTTGGTATTCAACACACTCTCAACATATCACTCGGCTTTATCCTTCATCCTTCAGTCGGATGTACGTTTCCGCCATCATCTCAAATTTATGAGCTATTGTAACATGGTTACAAGATTGAAACTGTTTTCTTGTTTTATAAATCGATTGATCATCTTTTCGTCAGGAAAAGGCTGAGTCAAATCGTACCCTAAAGAAGCAATTATATTCAATTATCATTTTTATGACGGTAGCGCCTCCCTGTGGTCGATATTGATACCATATTTCCTTATCTCAAAGCAATGAAGTACCCACTCACTGTCTTAATCTTCTTACATGGAATGAGTTATTTTGTAACGGATTAGACAATGACCGTAACAATCTATTATATAAAATTTACAAAGAAGCTTCAAGCCCCATCAATAGTCTTTCCGAGTCGAACAGTGAGCTAAAGCGGACGTGGTCCCAGAGTAATAAGTGGAAGATTTTGCCAAAAGTTTAAGTGATAGTTAACTGTTTGAAAACGCTATGTGAGTTGGAAAAGCCCATAAAAACCTAAAAGAATTGTTAACTAAATTTTAAATTGTTCTAGAAGTTGGAAAGATCGCTATAGATTGTGGAAAGTTGAATTGGCCCAAGTGCAGGGAACAAGGCATTCCCAATGTGAGTGAAGAAAAACCGCCATGATAATTAATAATGTAGAATTCAGCTAAATGTGTGTCCTTTTGTAGATCTTTAATTAAGATAGTTGCTGACGTCAATATTCCAGCAAACCTTGAATCTGCTGCTCGAGGCTCAGGTAAATGTGTGAACCATTTGTTGCGTGTCGTGAAAGGAAATTGTGCTGTTCTATGTAATTTTTGATCCTAATGGACCCGTGTATGTGCTTCTTCTTTTTCTTGTTCGTGAAGGAATCATATCCTTCACGCGAAGGTGTTCCTGCCGGGTTCTAGAACCGGAAGTAGGTTGTAGGGGGATTCGACCACTACGAATCCTCTTGGTGGATCCAGAAGCTTGGCGGCTTGTAGGCTATAGGTCTCGTCGTCCGGCCAGTGAACCTCCATCGCACCTACGGGCCTGGGAGACTCCACGACTCCCGAGAATTCTCGACTGGAAGCCAATTACCATCGGATTCTCTTTCAATCAGCCTCGAGACAGTTGGCGGTCCGCAGTCAATCGGACTCGCATGTGAGAGTGCTGGTGTTAGCAAAGACACGCACCACTGACAGCCTACACGCGTGTACATAGGCAGCTCCGTCATCGATTAGCCACAACCAACACTGCAGCAACCAATACCACAGTAACCCCGTTGCGCTATCACCAACCCTGCGTCTCCATCGCCGCATCCATCGTTGGACGTCGTCGCCTGAGCTCGGGTCGAGCCAGATCAAGGTCAGATAGATTAAGTAGAGTAGAGTGAGGGACCGAAATAAAGCACGGCCGTGCGCATGAAAATTCCAATTGGAATCGTAGGAGTTTAGGAGCGGTTTTGAATACACTGATGCAAGTTTGAACGTTGGCTAGTTTACTCTAGATGACGAAAGATATTTGATGGGAATTTAGTGGGATTTTGTTGGGAATTTTAGCTGTGCTCTAAATTGATTGGGTCATTGGGGTCAGAGTTGTGGTGAGAAAGGACGGTTTCGAGTAAGAATCTTTCCGTGGTTTGATGGACTCGCCCTGAGTCTCGCTGGGCATTGCATATTGCTGCTTCACATGCAAACGGTTTGATCGTCTGCTTGGCGCTAAAGTGAAGTCAGTCGAGGAAAAGACAAGATTCGATTCCAATCAGATTTTGAACCGTTACACTATAATATCAATATCATCGGCGTAACCAAGTAGCTGAACGAGCTTCGTGAAAATCGTACCACTCGTGTTTATCCTTGCTCTCCTTATTACACCTTCGAAGGCGATGTTAAACCTGCGAGATTCGAATGAACTCGAGCGTGTCCCGGATACTCGACCTACGCACATAACTCAATCCATAACACTTTCCACAACTTACTCATTATTACTAACTCTTCATTTCTCACTCCTCACTTCTGCACTGCTCATTCCTTACAGTTTACTTAGCATTTTTCACTTCTCACTTCTCTCTCCTCGCCCTAAACTACTTACTCTTCACTTCTCACTTTTCACTGTTCATTCCTCACAATTCACTTCTCTCTCGTCACACTTCATTACTCACTTCTCACTCCGCACTTCTAACTTCTCACACCACTCTCTTCACTGCTCAATACTCAGTAATCACTGCTCACTCTTACTACCAATTAAGAGATGAACCAGCCTAGAGCTGAAAATCTCTATAATGAAGAAATAATAATAATAAATAATTACTACCAATTTTAAGTTTCTTGTTACTCCTCACTAAGCCACACTCTTCATCCTTCACTGGTCAACCCTCACAGCTTAACCGTACTCCTCACTCTTTACTGATCACTCCACATTCTACACTACTCACTCCCCATAGGGGCTGTCCATAAACCACGTGGTCATTTTTTGGGACTTTTCAAACCCCCCCCCCCCTCGCGTGGTCATTTGTTCATACAAAATTTTTAATTTGTCCATACAAAATGGTCATTGGCCGAACCCCCCCCCCCCCTGACCACGTGGTTTATGGACAGCCCCATACTTTATTGTTCACTCCTAAGTCCTATTTGCTCACATCTCACTCCTCACTCGTTATCATTTGTGGGACAGACATTCATGCGTATTAATTACGCATGATTCATATTGACTTAATGTCGTTTTGATGAGTTTCCAAACAAATATACTCACAAAGAGCGGTTTCTGAATTGAAACTTAGATTGGGAAAAGAAATTCACGTGCTCCGCTAAAATTTGAACGCAAGCCCACCTATTTGTTAGAAGCATTGGGATCATTCATGGGTTCGATTCCCCTTCGAAGCGCGTGGACTTCGGCAGAATCATTCGAATCAGTCTAGTATGCATCCTTTCGATTTCACATCCGCATACTTACCTGAAGTTCATTTTTTCCTTCCTGGCGAATTGGGTGTGTGTAGCAAGAAGATCTCTCCTGCATACTTTACACCTGATTCGACACATTATCATCGGTTGATGGTGGTTGAAGAGACCGGGCAATCGGTGTGGCGCGCGGTGCTCATCAAGCATCAAGTGCGCGGAGCACGTTTCCGACGTGGATATGCAAATTTTGTCACCAAAACTACGCCAAGCCAAGCACACGACTCTCGTGTGTCGGGCGGTGCCGTTTCTTTTCGCTGCTGGTTGTGTTATGTTGCGTGGTTCACGAGCGAGGCAGACGAAGGGGAAAGCGGACTTTAAAAGACATTCCAAGCGTGCTTTGTCGAGGTTGACTCTCACCTGTGCGTTTCTCCTTTTGTCATTCCCCACGGTGCGTTTTTTTTTCGTTCGAGGATGTTGGAAATTTTAATCGTGTAGACGAGAGCAGATTATTCAACTTCATTTAGCACCTTGCGTTCCGGCATATTCCGGAATTACATGATCCGCCGGCTTGTAGCAGCTTTGGCGGATGCGCTCTGAGCGACGATAACCATGTGTGTAATGCGATAATCTGTACGCGATAATTGGATGTCATAAAAGCTGTCTCGAGTGGCTCATTTTTGTCAGTCAGTCTCCCTGTTGAATGGCATCATTTTAACCGGGTCTGACTAGGTGGTTAGTTAGATGGGTGACGCTAATTGCTCGACTTTGTCACATGCAAATTGCTAACATCGGCGACAAATGCTATTTTCGACACCAAAGTCAAGGTCAAATAACCGAAAAGGATGATGAATAATCAAGAACTATATCGAAATTTTCGCTAATGCATAATTGTCAATGATAATCGTTCGTCGCATTAATTTCCTTTTGACTGTCGTTCTTTGGGGTTCTCTTGATCATTTTTCTCGTCATCGGAGGCAACACCACGGCAGCGGTCGCCCGATTTGAATATTAATTGTGTGACCAATACGTATGTACCTATCGCTTTCACTTTCAGATTCCTTCTGGTACACCCAGGGATGGCAAAAATACTTTTTTCTCTTTTCCGTTCATCGATACTGGCAGTAAAATAAAAACAAAACAACGGCAGCACCAATACTATCAGACGCCGCGCCGACGGCAGTCAAGCAGACGCTTGATGGTTTTCGCTTCCCCACGAAAATATTTATGAGCAGTCATGCTGAGGCGGGTTATTGCGAAAAATGTCAAATATTTTCAACTGCTAATAACTCACTTGTTTTAATAAATAATTTAAATCGATTTGCACAAATAGCTAGAGCACACTCCTAGCTTTATGTTGCATGTAAAGAAGTTTGTCTAGAAGCGGATTGAAACGCAGAAAAAGGCGATAACGGGAGAGACAGAAATTTTTGTCGTCGTTGTGCTCGAGTACTGGCGCTCTCGCGCTTGGAAACCGTTTCGAGGAAGAAGGCTGCAGGAAAAAAAAAAATGTTATGACATTTATTTTTCGAACAGTTTGAGTTTGGCTGGGCCTATGATGTTCGTGTGGAAAAATGTCAAATGTACAGCCGGTAATCGTTTTTTCCAGTACATTTCGCATCCCTGCACATCACATTCACACTTGACAAGTGTGGCTTCATTGAATATTGAAGAAGGGTGTTAAAATCAACACTAAGCCTTTATTAAGGCTAGTTCGCCACATCACTCGATTCACAGCTGCCGCTCTCTGCAGTTATACCGTCTTTTGCTGCCTTGAAATCAATGCATAGGTGATGTGTTTTGGCATAGTGTACCCCAGTAACATTTTGATGACCAATTAGTGTTGTAGATGTTTTGAGAACCGTCATAAAACTTAATACCTTTTCTTTTGGTTTTAAGATGGTTCTAAGAACGTCTTCTAGTCTATATGGCTACAAAATATTACTGGGGTAAAGAGCTGCTCTGTTGTCGACCAGCCATCGATGAAGCCGGTTCGATAGCTTCCACACGAATGCATTTGTTATAGGCGATAAGTGAAGATGGTCCGGGATAGCACTTTGTAGGCAGCATTCAGAATTATGGCTATTCAGAAGCTTTTACACTCTAACCTGTCGCCTATTTTATAGATAGGGCCTTCCTTCCATTTCTTCGGTACCTGTTCCGTTCAGATCTTGAAGAAAAGTCTATGACGATAAATAATCAACTGATCCGGCCCCTTCTTGACTAGTTTAGCTGCAATACCACCCTTACCAACTGCCATACGCAGTATCCATTTGGTACATTGGCATCATTGTTGGCTTATTGATAACTTTACTCAAATGTCAAACGTATAGTAGAGCACCATCATCGTCAGTCTTGGACGAAGACCGTCCAGTTTTCCCGTACGTGTAGGGTTACCATTACATATATTCGTCAACCGCATTCAGCCAGCGCATTTGCGGCCGTTTTAGAGCATCAAAGCATTTCTAGAGTCGTTTCTGGGTCCTACCATGGGGTTTCAGAGGCATTCCGGGGAGTCTCAGAGTCTATTTTGTTTTCAGTCCTGAGCATCCAAGGTGGTGCAGCTGGCCGCATTGCATTGAAAGGTTGTGGTTAGGCCAAGTTTCTGTCGACTTTCATTATTATTTCCTTGTTGAGACTGCGCCGCGCGTTATGAGCCTCTGCTGCAATGCTCTGTTAGGTTCCAATCAATTTAACGCTTGCTTGCAGATTTCGTAAAGAGTGACCAACCCACCTCCACTTACGCGACCGAATTTCTCTGGCTATCGGTTTTTGATGATATCTACGATAGAGATTCAAGTTAAAGATCTAATTGTGAGATCATCTTGCATAAATTATATGCCACAGACATCTGTTAATGAAGACCTGCAGCCGTTGAGTGTTATTTAGTGATACACACCAGGTTTCACTGGCGTACAGCAGCACAGATCTCACGTTTGAGTTGATAATTCGGATTATGGTGCGCCAACTAATCTGATTGTTTTTTTTACATACATTTCTTAAATGTGCAAAAGCAGCCCTCGCCTTCTTGATCCGTGCACCTATGTCGATCTTGGTGCCACCATCTGCCGCCATTTGGCTACCAAAATATTGGAAGCCTTCAACATTCTCCACTGCTTGCCCAGCTACGGTATAGCTGGAAGGGTTGACGGTGTTTACATCCAACGATTTGGTCTAGTTGATGTTGATGATAACACCTGCCGCCGAGAAGCGATTAGCAAGATCATCGAGCTTGCTCTGCATATCAGAGCAACGTCATCGGCCAATATGAAGAAATTTAGGGCCACCATGCTAATAAGCTGCCACAACAACCCACTATTTGGTTCACGTTCAATCGCACCTACCAGGATCTCGTCGAATACGATGAGGAACAGTAGCCGTGATAGAATACATCCTTGCCCCGCTTCAGCAACGACCCAGATGGGATCGGACAAAATACCGTTGTGCAGCACTCTGTACGAAAATGCCCTGTACTGTGCTTCAATGAGGCCGATGATTCTCTCAGGGACACCCTTGCACCTGAGGGCTTCTTATGTTTTCGATGATTAAGACGGTCGAAAGATTTTTCGTTTGCAATGAACACCAGCTCGAGAGACTCGAGCGTTTCAGGGGAGTTTAAGAGAATTTCAGGGGGTTTGAAGAGAACTTTCTATGTTTTTTTTTCAGAGGGTTTTATGGATTTCGATGGCATTCAAGGAAGTTGTAGCGATGGTTCAAGGGGCTTTTACCGTCCCAAATGAAAACATTTAACACCAACCATTATAGAGTTAATGACAAAAACCCCTGAAAGACAGGGGTGAGATTGGTGGTAGTCGATTTGGGCGGGCTCCACCTCACGGACTTGATCACTCGAAAGTTTGTGTTAGTTGGGCCTTACTGTGTTTTTGCGAGGTGTAACATTATCACCACCAACATTATTACCCAGTTCCTCCACAGGAGACCCTCGCCTCAAGCCACGCGGAACGTTACCATTCTGATCGGTTATTCCCCGGTATACAATCCGGATAACTCAACTCATGGGCTGTGATACCTGGAAGTCTCACGAGGTACCTGGAGGTCCCAGGGCATTTCAAAGGGTCTCAGGGGGTTTGAAGGAGGGGCAGCAGGGACGAAAGTCCTGGGGCCTGACGCACCCCCCCCCGCTTGCGAGTCAGCCGCGTAGTCGCCGGCTAAGAATAGGACTACTAACCCCAATTCAAGGTGCCAAGCGACCCGTGCCGAGGAATGAGTGATCGAGGGGGTGAAAAAGATGCTCGATCTTTAACGGAGCCTGTGGGGCACCTGGGCACCCCCCACAGTAAGCTGTCCCTTACCGCGTTAATGCAGAGCTCTGGCGTGGTGGACATTCTTTCCCGTGCGACTCGTGGGATTAATCATGAAATCAAACAAATCAAGCAATCAGAATTCAGGTGGAAGTAGTGGTGGGATCAACCCCTTCGCAAGAAGCGGGTTGATGAGATCTCCGACAAGGAGAAGTGAGGAGATAGGCGCTGGGAGTTGCGTACGCAGCTCAAGCGTAGGTGCTCCAGTCCACTTCCCGGCTAGCCAGCCGGTGGAGGTTATGGTCGGAGCGTGGTTGTTGAGGGCCGTCAACCGAGTATCCAAAGGACGGTCCGCAATAGAGGTGGCTGAGCAGCAGCTTGGCAAAATCATCGACTTTGCGTCCACTAAGCAAGGACCTGAAAACGGCCTTGCTTCGACTTAGGGCGTAGATCGACGATGCCAAGCAGGAGCACGCGGCCCTCGCGTTGCTGACTGCTGCAGCTGCGGAGCCTGCAAATGAGAAAGTGCCGAAGTTTCCTCAAACGGAGGCCTTCTCCTTCGCAGGAAGTCCGAATAAGGCGGAAGCGACTGCTCGCGACAAACGGGGCAAGCAATCGCAGAAGCGGGCGAGGCAACCGTCAGGCGAGGAGCTGTCTGGCGGTGCCCGCAAGACCAGGCGAATCATTACCCCGAAAATCGGTAATAATGCCGGAAGGTCGGACCCCATCCAGGGTTCCTGGAAAGTTGGGAAGGGTGGGCCTGAAAAGGCTGACCCGTCCCGGAACGATGGGAACAAGGGGTTGCGACCGCTAGTGGGCCCTCAACAGCCACAGAGTAGGGCGATCCAAGGGGAGGACCCCCCTTGGACGAAGGTAGAGCGGAAGAGGAAGAAGAAGGCGAATCCGCAGGTAGTAGCGCAGGACGCCAAGCCAAGGCGTAGGAGGGCAGGTGCCAAGCGCGAGAAAGGCGACGCGATCGTCATCAAGACGGAACAGTCCAAGTACTCGGACGTCTTGAAGATGATGCGAAGCGACGCCAAGCTTGAGGATCTTGGAGCCGACGTACGCAGTATTAGACGTACTCGTACGGGCGAAGCGCCAGAAAGAGCACAAGGGCGCCGCCTATAAGAGGCTGGCAGAAGAGGTCCTTGGTGAGGGTGTGCAGGTGAGGGCTCTGACACATGAGGCGACTCTGAAGGTCAAGGACATTGATGAGATCACCGAAGTGGAAGAGCTCGTCACGGCACTGCGGCAACAGTGCGATGTGCAGGTGGCCGCCGCAGCCGTTAAGCTACGAAAAGGGCCAGCAGGGACACAGATAGCTTTGGTTCAGCTACCTGTGTCGGACGTCAAAAAGTCCGTTAAAGTAGGGAGCATAAAGGTGGGTTGGTATGTATGTCACCCAGGGATGCTAGATGATTTTTCCAAAAATCTGTATCAGGATTTTAGAAAATCTGTATTTGTCTGTATTTAGAAACTGTGACTGAAAGCCAAAAAAAACATCAAGTTTCCGTAATCCTGTCAGACCCCATTAGAAATCTGTGGGTTCAACATGTGAACAACATGTTTGTGTCCCAAATTTTGCATGAACATTTCTATTTGTAGTGAGTTTTCACTAAACGGTGTAAATAGCAGAACGTTATGGTTTTGAATAGTAAAATAAATATGTCTATTCTTAATAATTCTGAACTTTTACGTTGCCGGATTTCTGTGAAAATTTATCCAGGTATTCTTCCAAGAATTTTCCCTGGGACTTTCCTGGGAGTTTCTCAATAAATATCCTGAAACTGATTCACAGGTTTCCGCAGAAATTCTTTTCGAAATCCCTCATGGGATTCTTCAAAGGATTAAAGAGAAAATTCCTTCAGGGATTACTACTTAAGCTATGCTTGTATTAATCCCTTAATATGCTTAATATATTTTTTAAAATATTTTTGGGGAAATTCCTCCAATTTTTTTCAGGAGTTTTTCTATAGCATTTCTTCGAAAATTTATCTCCATGAATTTCTTCTCACATATGTTGAAAAATGCGATTCCAGGAGATATTTTTCTTTAACAAACATTCAGAGATTCTATCAGAAATTTAGAATTTTTCAGTTTGTATGAAGAATTAGCATAAGTTAAAATACACAAAAATAGAGAGATTATAAAAAATAATCTTCAAGAACCGTTCCAGAAATTTTTGCTTGAATTTCTAACTAAAGGATTACTCCATTTTTCAGAATTTTCTCGGGAATTTTTCTGGAAATTCCTCTAGAAATTCTCGAATGATTTTTCTGTTAAGTTCCTCCAGGAGTTTATCCAAAAGTTCCTTGAAGTATTCCTCTAGGCATTGCTTTGGATTTCAGACCTTTCTCCAGGGATTTTTTTTTCATTTTTTTCCAAAAGATTTTCTCAACAATATATTGTTGGGAGAAACTTTTGGAACTACTAATAAGCTTTATTCAAAGATTTTGTCTAGAAATGTTTCAAAGTATATTTGTAGAGGGTTCTCCAGTTCTTGTAGGTTTCTCAAAGATTCCTTGGAAAATATTTTTTATTTCTTTATTGGTTCTCTAAAATATTCTTCCAAGACATATCTTCATCAACTGCACGAGTTTTTTTTACGATGAATCCTTCAGAAGTACCTCCAGCAGTTCTTCCAAGGATTCCTTCAGAAAATCCTCCAGGGAGTCTTTAGAAACTCAATGAAGGATTTCTTTAAAAAAATCCACAAGTTCCTTTGGCCGCAATGTCTGCATTTTTTCAAGAGATTTCTTTAGAAATTCCTCCACGGATTTTCCAGGAATCACTGCAGAAATTTCTCAAGGATTCTTGCTTTGATAGAGTTACTCCAGAAGTCTATCAAGATTTTTTTTTTTTCATTTTTTCTAAAAAAAACATGAAGGAGTTTATGCAGGAATCACTGAACGAATTTCTCAAAAAATCTTGGAGATCCCTGGGAAGAGTTTCCGAACAAATTCCATTAGGATTTGTGAATAATTTACTTGAAGAATTTCAGAATTTTTATTTTTTCAGGTATACTTCATGAAGGAACTTCTAAATTTTGAAATCTTGATGAAATCCCTGGAGATAAATATATCTTCACATACGAATTTCTGAAGAAATCTAAGCAGAAAATTCTGAAAGAAATCTAACTCTTAAGTAAAGTAAAGTTAGTGGTAAGTAAAAAGAAAATCGGGTTAAGTACTGTGCCTTTGAATTCCACTAAGAGTTTGCATCGACTTCAGTCAAGTCCAATCGTGTCAAGTGCGAGACACTGAAGACGACCTTACAGTTGAGGTCGAAATACGTATCTGTCAAGGGATGCAAATTCTGAGTGAAATTGAAAGGAACAGTAATTAACCCGAATTTCTTTTTTTTTACATCATAGAAGAAGTGCCTGGAGAAACATTTCGAGAAATCCTTGGTGGAACGCATTACAAAACATTTGCAAAGATCCCAGAAAAAAATTCTTCTGGTATTTCTTGAAGAGTTTTCGTAGAAATTTTTTGGAAATATTCCTGAATGAATTTCTCAAAGAATCCGTGGAGATATCAATGGAGTTATCCGTCGACAAAAAAAATCGATAACTATTTTAACAAATCTCCAGAAGAGTGCGTAAAGTTTTTCTTGCTGGAGTTTAAGAAGGAACCCATAGAAATCTATTCAAAAGAATTCCTGGTGAAATTATTCAAGGAATATCTTAAGAATGCCCTCTAGAAATTTCTCAAGGAATCCCTGCAAGAATTTCTTAACCCTCGAGCAGTCGCGTCTTTGATTACCTGCAACGACGCCACGCTCACGCTGTGTACCAAAAGCGTGCATTTTTCATGGTGCGTGTACTCAGTACACGACACGACCGCTCCCGGGTTAAAACAAAAAACCCTTCCCTTTACCGGTGTTCCATACACTAGACGCCTCTCCACCTTTTACCGAAATTAGAAAAAAAAACCACCCATGCCGCCTACTCTGTGCTTCAACAAGCTAAGATGGGCAAAATTGCTAGGGCGTGATATTCACACCCAAAGGACCTGAGTTCAATTCGCGTTCGCAATTCTTTTCTTTTCATCTGCAAGGTAACGTTGAGAATGTTCAAATATGTTCATCACATATGGCGTGTTTTTTTTTTTTGCTTCAAATGCATCATATTTCTGCAGGTTGTATTCGTACTCTGTAGTTTTCAAAAGCTCTATCGATTATTTTTATCTTCAACACAATTTTATAGTTTTTTGAGAAGGTGTGTACTGGTTATTTCTTCTCATGTTCGATTCGATATTATTATTTAAAAAAAATGTCATTATTTTCAATTTTTAACAATTTTTAACATTATTCGTAAATTTTCTCATTATTTTCATTCAACATATAAGAATGGAAAGCATAAAGAAAACCAGCTCTTTTGCTTAGCAAAATTTCCAACCTTTATTTCATTTTTCATGTACTGAAGCTTAAATTTTCCTTACATCTTCATATTTCACTGGAAATTCGCGACTCTTGCAAACTGTCAAGCAAACAACAATACATATAAAAAAGAATCAGCAAAGATATAGTTTATTCGATTTTATACTAACATAGTCTTTGAAAACTTGCTAAAAAACTTCATTTTGGGCGAAGGTTAAAAAGTTTTATATTACAAGATTAAGATTTCAACGTGATTAAAACATAAAAAACGCCCTTAACGTATGCTTATTACATATCTAGGACGTTTTATGTTTCGTAATATTTGTTTTATTAAATTCAATTCTAAAGAAAAATTTCCTGTAATGAAATGATTGAAAATTGAGGTCAAATGTGAAAAATATAGATAATTTAATGGGTTTGTACTCTCAATAATTTTTATTACTTTATTCTCCATCTTGCATGAGTGCATGAGGAAAAAATATGTGGAGGAAAAATCTGTATCAAGATCATAAAATCTGTATTTTTTCTGTACTCTGTATCCTGTCTGTATCAACCTCTAAAAATCTGTATAATACAGAAAAATCTGTATGTCTGGCATCTCTGATGTCACCTGACATTCCACGAGCCACGAAGTTTGCTTCAGGTGTCTGGAACCAGGACACAAGTCGTGGGACTCGAAAGGCCCCGACAGGCGCAAACTGTGCAGGCGATGCGGCGCTGAAGGTCATAAGGCCCAAAGCTGCACGAGTCCGCCCATCTGCATGATCTGTACCGGGAAATCCTCGAACAACAGACATCCGATGGGTGGTCCAAGGTGCCCGGCCTTCAAGAAAGCCGCAGTGAACAACAAATCACAGTGCAGGTAACGCAGCTGAACCTGAACCACTGTGATGCGGCTCAGCAACTGCTTTGTCAGGCAGTTTCTGAGTGGGAGACGGATATCGCCATCATATCGGACCCATACCGAGTACCCGCCGGCAACGGCAACTGGGTCGCGGATGGGACCAGAAAAATGGCGGCGATATGGACGACGGGTAAATACCCCGTTCAGGAGTTGGTGTCTACTACCTATGAGGGCTTCGTGGTCGCCAAAGTAAACGGGGTCTTCTTCTGTAGCTGTTATGCGCCTCCGCGGTGGCCGATCGAGCAGTTCACGCAAATGCTGGACCGCTTAACGACCGTGCTAACAGGGCGAAGGCCGGTGGTAATAGCGGGTGACTTTAATGCCTGGGCTGTGGAATGGGGAAGCCGTTTCACGAACCAGCGGGGTCAGATCCTGCTAGAAACACTGGCCATCTTAGACGTCGACTTGGCTAATGTCGGTACCAAGAGTACCTTTAGTCGAAACGGAGCGGAGTCAATTATTGACGTGACCTTTTGTAGTCCTGGCCTAACAAGTAGTTCGAACTGGAGAGTAGATGATGGCTACACTCACAGCGACCACCTGGCGGTTCGCTACAGTATCGACTACAACAACAGCAGACAGCGGATAGAAGAAGAGGCGGCTAGGCCAAGGCCAAGCCCTCGCAGGTGGAAGACATCATACTTCGATGAAGGGGTAGTTAGGGAGGCGCTCCGCCGTGAGCGAAACTTAATCGGTTTAGACGGCGACGAGCTGGTAGCGGTGCTCTCACGTGCGTGTGATGCGACCATGCCTAGGCTAGTCCACCCTAGAAATGGGAGGTCACCAGCTTACTGGTGGACCGACGCGATTGCGGACCTGCGCCGCGCCTGCCTACGGGATAGGCGGCGGATGCTGCGAGCACGATCAGAGGAAGAGCGAAACGAACGGCGGGTGGTGTTCGCCGCTGCAAAAGCCGTGCTTAAGACCGAGATAAGAGCGAGCAAAAAGGCCTGCTTTGAAGGTCTCTGTCAGAGTGCCAATACGAACCCGTGGGGTGACGCCTACAGGGTCGTTATGACCAAGACGAGAGGTGTGATGGCTCCTACAGAGCAATCTCCAGAGATGTTGGAGGGGACCATTGAAGGACTTTTTCCGCGTGATGATTCTAGTCCTTGGCCTCCTTTCGTAGGACAGCCGGGGACTGGGGCTGGCGATGAGGAGAGGGTCACCGATGTGGAACTTGCGGGGATAGCTAAGTCCCTTAGCGTAGGTAAGGCCCCAGGTCCGGACGGAGTTCCGAACCTGGCCTTAAAAGTAGCTATTGCAGAGGCTCCCGAGATGTTTAGGTCTGCTATGCAGAAATGCCTGGACGAGGGAGTTTTCCCAGAAGCTCGGAAGAGGCAGAGCCTGGTACTATTGCCAAAGGCGGGGAAACCACCCGGAGACCCGTCGGCATATAGACCAATATGCTTGATTGACTCGGCGGGGAAGGTGCTCGAAAAGATCATCCTCAATAGAATGTTGAGGTTCACCGAGGGCGAAAATGGTCTTCCGAGTAACCAGTACGGCTTCCGGAAGGGGAAGTCCGCCGTAGACGCTATCTTGTCGGTTACAAAAACCGCCGAGAAAGCACTCGAGCCTAAGAGGAGGGAAATTCGATTTTGCACAGTAGTGACTCTGGATGTTAGGAATGCGTTTAATAGCGCCAGCTGGTCTGCTATTGCCGATGCGCTCTTGCGTCTGGGGATACCGGAGTACCTGTACAAGATTCTCGGAAGTTACTTTCAGAATCGTGTACTAGTCTACGACACGGAGGTGGGTCGGAAGTGCTTTCACATAACCTCAGGAGTCCCGCAAGGCTCCATCCTGGGTCCGGTGTTATGGAATGTCATGTACGACGAGGTGTTGAGGTTAGAGTACCCAGTGGGAGTGGTGATTGTCGGATTTGCCGACGACATTACGCTCGAAGTCTACGGTGAAACGATCGAGGAGGTAAAGTTGACTACTAACCACTCGATCAAGGTTGTGGAGGCGTGGATGCGGTCCAGGAAACTGGAGCTGGCTCACCACAAGACAGAGGTGACGGTTGTTAACAACCTGAAGTCGGAGCAGCAGACGGAGATCAGTGTAGGAGAGTGTACTATCCTGTCAAAGCGCTCCGTCAAACCTTTGGGCGTGATCCATACTTAGGTATGGCGGCCCGGCGTGGGGCACCGCGCTAAGTACTAAATGCTACCGACGGAAGCTGGAAAGTACTTACAGGCTTATGTGCCTGCGGGTTGCGAGCGCATACCGTACCGTGTCACACGACGCTCTCTGCGTCATTACTGGTATGGTGCCTATCAGCATTCTTATCAGTGAGGACATGGAGTGCTTCGAAATGCGCGGCACAAGAGGCATACGCAGGACTGCCAGGATGGCCTCTATCTATGGTCAAATGGCAGCACGCGTGGGACAGTTCCACCAAAGGAAGGTGGACCCATAGGTTGATACCGAGGGTAGATAGTTGGATTAATAGGCGCCATGGGGAAGTTACATTCCATCTGACACAGGTCCTTACAGGTCATGGTTGTTTCCGACAGTATCTACACCGTTTCGGGCATGCGGATTCTCCCGAATGCCCAGTGTGCAATGGTTTAGAGGAAACGGCGGAACACGTTTTGTTCGTGTGCCCGCGTTTTCGCACAATGCGTGACCGCATGCTTGCCACATGCGGGGAGGACACAAACCCGGACAACTTGGTCCAGAGGATGTGTAGGGATGAGTTTGGCTGGAACGCCGTTTCAACGGCTATCACCCATATCGTCTGGGAGCTACAGAGGAGGTGGCGCGTGAACTCGGAGAGTGGCTAGTCCAGATGCAGTACAAGAGGTGGTCCAGGGGTTCGGAGTCGGCTTCGTAGGTCATACCGGTGCCCTGCGGTCGAGATCGACCCTTACAGCGATTATGTGGCCGCGGAGAGGAAGTCCCGGTAGCGGTGCTGTCGTGGCGTCAGTCTACTGGGTTGTAGAAGACGGCCTCAGATCTACACTACCCTAACCTTCTGTTAGGGTGTCTGTTGAGCAGATTATCCCCCTATGGTTTAGAAGGAAAAAAAGGGGGTTTGAAAGGGCCTTCAGGGGATTTCGGGGGATCTCTGGATGGAGCCTCGAAGGCGTTTAAGGAAATCTGAGGGGAGTTTCAGAGTGCCTCAGAGGCGTTTCAGGGGGTCTTATAAGCTTTTTGGGGGGTTCCAAAGGGCGTTCCAAGAGGTCTCAGAGGCGTTTTAGTGAGTCTCCCAGGGGATTTCAGAGTTTTCCAGGGTTCTTCAGGGGCGCTTAAGGAGGTCTCAGCAGGTTTCAGAGGTGCTTCAAGGGGTCTTAGCGGCATTCCAGGGAGTTCTAGGGGATTTCAGAAGCGAACCTGAAGGTCTCAGGAGCGTTTCAGAGCGCTCAGCGGATACCTGGAGGTGTTAGGGGTGATTTAGGGAGTCTTAGAAGGTTTCAGTGGGTCTCATGGGGTTTCAGGGGGTTCCAGAAGGCCTCATGATCATTTTAGACCGTTTCAGGGGGTCTCTAGAGCTCAATGGGTTCCTGAATGTTTTTTTTTTCTTTTTTTTAAGACACGGGCACGTTTTAAGGCTTACAGTGAGCTATTTGCTATTTGAAGGAATCACGACACTACAGGGTGCGGCAGGAAAAAAATGCGAAAAGTTCATGACCTATTATACGCTAAATATGGGATATACATGACTATTTTTTCATGACAGTGCATCAGTCAATGTCTATATTCTAGCACTGCAAAGAAAAATAAACATATTTGATGTTTAACATGTGATAATGTAAGCCTAATAAGCGGGTTTCAAAAAATGGCGCGCCCAATGATCATTAAACAAAATGACCATTACAGTAAACAAATTAGCTTAAATTCGATGAACAACCAGACCACACTGATCCAGAGCCATGTAGTTTCACATATTAGATGGAATAAGTACATATATTTGATAATATTGTATAGAAAATTTAAAAAAATGTTTCATCAGATACGAAATTTAGCGACCTGTGTACTTTTCTGTGGTTTGAAAACTCTGATTGTCTTCAGCTTTAGGCGCCGCCTTGTAAAGGTTAGTGACCAAAATGGAATATTTTAAATTAACTTTTCAAAAAACTAACCTATTAGAGATCATAGAACGTTGAAACATAGATTGGTTATCGTCAAATGGACGAAAATGGTTCCGGGTCATTTGGCCGAACGCCGTTTGGCCGAATGCCGTTTGGCCGAACGCCATTTGGCCGAAAGGGTCATTTGGCCGAACGCCATTTGGCCGAATGTCGTTTGGCAGAAAAATAAATGATGAACTGAAGTGACCATGTCACTGTTTCCCGCATCAATATAACTAGAAAGAAAAGCCTATGATTCAAAGAAGGAAAAATCTTAGATAAAATATTGGCAGCTCAAGCGCAAACTAATCTCTGAATGTCAAAACTAGAAAGAATAGCCAACGATTAAAAGAAGGAAATACTTATAATCAATATATTGGCAGTTAGCATGTCAAGAACTTTTTCTAAATTCGTTTGGTTATAATTCGGCCAAACGGCTTTCGGCCAAACGGCCCATTCGGCCAGATGGCATTCGGCCAAATGGCGTTTGGCCAAACGGCATTCGGCCAAATGGCCGGACACCGACGAAAATGAGGTTTGAAGTTGAAAAACACTTTCGCATTTTTTCCTGCCGCATACTGTAGACAACGGACCAGCATGCAACGCCCTGTGGCAGAGCCTAAAACTTTTCCTGACAGCTGCGACGGAAATCGAACCCGCGCTCCTTAGCACGATGCGACTAAAGGCTTGGTGACCTTAGCCGCATGACCACGAAGTCACACACGAAGCCACAGGTTCCAGAGTCATTTCATTGGGTCTCAGAGGGTTTAAAGAGGTCCTTCGAGCACTCCATACTATTGGAACGCTCTCAAAATCCATGTTATTCCTTTGAAATACCCCTGAACGTTCTTAAAAAGCTCATGAGGCTCCCTGGTACCATCCGAAAGGCCTTGAAACACCCCTGATACCCTTTGGTATTACATGAAAAGGTTCCTGAAGCAAAGCTTTGAAAATCTTTGAAATTCTATTGAACCTTCCGCCCCTAAAACCTCCATATACCTATTCAAACGCACTTAAAATTCCCGTAAGAGTCCATCCATAATATATTATCGCCCAAAAATTCTACGACATTTATGGATGCTCCCTATTCTCTAATTCGAAATGCCCATGAAACACTGGAACGCCTTTAAAATCCCCTGAAACCCTTTTGAAGCACCCTTGAGTTTGCTACCCAATGCCTCCAAAAACTCATGACACGCTCTTGAAACGTTCCTGAAACCCCGTAGAACTTCTTGTCACTCCCTTTATAGGCTCTTGAGATCTCCACTGAGTCGCCCCTAAAGCCCCTTGAAAGGTCCCTGCAACCACTGCCCCTTAATACAGTGAAAACACCCCTGAAATTTCGTAAACCCATTGGAATGTCAACGAAACTTGCCGGAACGCCTTTAAAAGGCTCCTGAAATCCTCTGAACCCTAAAACCCTTTTCTTGGGCTCTGTGGGAGCTTCCTGGAAACCCCCTTGGCCCCGTCTCAAATGCCACTCAAAGCAGAACCTGCTCTCGTGAACTTAGTTTCCCCATTAGAGCCCTGACTAGTTATGGCACAAAATTCCCCCTTTGTAAGCCCTTTTCAATGTATGCACCCTCAGCCCATTATTTAAATGAGAGATTCCTTTGCATGTTAATTTTTATTTTATACTATCCCTTTGAGTGCTATAAGCTTCATTATGCAACTGAAATGAGTTACATATTTAAAACAAGTTGAATAATGTACATAATTCAACTTGATGGTTTGCATTATGAACATTATGTGCATTCTGTTTGCCCGACACTAAATAACACTAACGTAACCAGCAAAGGTAATTCAAATTTTAGTTGAATAGATGAATCGTAACGGGTCTTGTGTACGGTGCGAACAGTGAGAGAATTAACTAGTACAAATATGAAATACACCAGATTAATCTACCTAGTGGTGATAGTGCCTTTCTCGTCGAATATGTACTCATGAACTTTCCGTCGACGTTAGCCAAAATGTTCCTGAATCCTGAGAACACTTTATATAGAAAAGCAACTTGGATTTGACTGACTGCTAACGACTGTATTGACGAGTATTTCGCTTGTTTTACGGCTCTTTCAGTCTATATTAAGCAGCTAAAACGCCTTTCGCATCTACTGTCCTTGGACAGTACCACTTGTGATCTTCGCCAAAGTTTATTTCAGCACACTTTAGGCTATGATTTATTATCACTTGTAACATGATTCATGTACAATTTGACCTCCTTACGAGAAAATGCAAAACATGTAAACTTTCCACTCAAATTTCAATTGCAATGAGAAGAGCGAGGGTTCAGTCAGCCACACCAAAATTGTGAGCAGTAATTTTAGAAGCAAAAGGAGATTGAAGACTGAAAAAAAATTATTCGGTGTTGATGCAATTTAATTATAATTTTCTTGGTCCATCCTACTTTACATTTACACCACACGATCTGAAATGGTGCGATTTGAAGAGATCGCTTTGGTCATGATTTTGTTCTCCTGCATATATGAAGACTTTGACCACTTCTTCACTTATATACCGTTTGTTGACCGTTCATCAGATTATCAAAAACGCCGCTATGGTTTGGTACCCTTGTATATTTCACCAATTCCGTTGGGCTACTCGTCCCGTCACCAGTTCTGGAACACTACCGGTTCTCCCAAATATGGTCTGAGATTATTTATTGGCTAACCGTTTATCTTGTTACTGAATAACTCATTAATATGCCGCATGTATTGGTTCTCTTTTACATTCGACCATTTTTATCGGGACACCCGGAATCCGTAATACACTGATATGACTTGCGTCTATTATCTTGCAACTGTTCATCATGTTACCTAAAAAGCCGTGAGTTGAGGTTTGGATTCACTTCCGGCCCAGAACCGGTTGCGGAACACTATCGGTAGTTTCTTGAAAAGCATGAGCTTATTTGCATGCTAACGTTTATAAGGTTATTAAAAAAGTCGCGCTTTGCTGTGTCGCATGCGTGGGTTTGATTAAATTTTATATTTAGCCGCTTTCGTAGGGAAACCCGGAAATAGTTTTGGCATCAACTTGTCGGAAAAGTCGTGGTTTGATGTGCCGCATGCAAAAGTTTTGTTCACTTTTATATACGGCCACCTCCGGCAGGACACCCGGAACCGGTTCCGAAACACTACCGGGTCAGATATGGTCTGAGCCTTTTTTATGCCAACCTTTCATTATCAAAAAGCCGCGCTTTGATATGTCGCATGCATGGATTTGGTTCACTTTAATATTTGGCCACTTCCGGTGGGACACCCGGAACCGGTTCCGGAACAAACCGATTCAGATATGGTCTAAGATTGTTTTCTTGGTAACTACTCATCAGGTTATCGAAATTGCCGCAATTTGATGTGTCGCATGTATGAGTTTGTTACATATTTATGTATGGCCCCTACCAAGGGTACTGTTCCGGAACACCTAAATGACCATTACCCCGGAACGGCTGGACCGATCCGATTCATTTTCAATAGGAAACAATGGGACCATATTCCGCGTCGAATGAACCGTCGGCATTTAAAATCGGTTGAGGTTTACTGCCAAAAAGTGATGTGAATTTATTTGTACACATACACACATACACACACACAGACATCACCTCAATTCTTCGAGCTGAGTTGATTGGTATATGTGACTCGACCCTCCGGGTCTTCCATCAAAAAGTCATTTTTTAGTGAACATATAGCCAGTACACTTAGTGTACGAGAATGGTAAAAATGATACCTGCACGTCATTTATTGCAACGTAAGTGAAGTCATCGATTCCGTAGGGGTACTTTGTCCGGTCGAACTGTGCCTGACTGTATTACCGCGGTCTTCGTTAGGTGAATGTAAGGAACGACTATGGCATTTAAGCCTTCAATTTCATTAAAGAATTTATTTTCGTTCCGTAGTGTGAAAATTTGCATCCCGCATGCATGCGAAAGTGACAACAATAACATTACGGCTGAATAGCGGCTGAACCAACTGGACAAGGCGCAGTAATTCCATTCACACGGCCGGCGGTTGCTCATTATTCGCACATATTTTGTCTTGGCCCTGCAGCCAGTAGTCTTCACGACCGACGTGCCCAGATTGGTGCTGTTGGTGGCGGTATTTTAGCAAAGAGAAATTTCGCCTTTTGGTGTGATGAGTTCATCCCGGATGCACCGGACGGTAACTGAGGTGCATTTACAGATGACACTATTGGATGTTACGAAATTGGTGTGATGAAGTTATTGAATATTTGCGCTTGAATGACAGGACGATTGTAGTGATGGTAAACTAGAGAAAGCTTGTCAAACTCACTGACCCCCTCACAACGTACAATTTAAGGCGACTTAAACTACTCACATGTCATCCTTAATTCACGACGTGTAGAGAAACGCTCGCAAACCATTCGGGTCAAATTGGAGCTAATTGGAAAAGGTTCATAAACCACACATCTACCAAACGAGGTGCACCTAACGAACAAACTAGCAAAGGTAAGACTAGAGCGTAAATCATTACTCAGGGGCACCGAACGAGCATGGTTACCGGCGTGGAAGATGAAAAGCGCCCCAAATAGATGTGCCAGGTACACAGTTGAAATGTTAACAAGAGAAAATTAATAATTCCCATCGGAAACCCGACTGCTGCTAGTGCTACCGCTTCTTTTCGGACACTAATGTGCCATGTTGATGTAACCTTTTGACCTCTCGCCTTTAATCATAGAAAGCAGCTCGGGCAAACATTTTAGCACCACTTTTACATCAATTTTTCATCAATATGTAGAAAATTGGTGGCTCTATTAATTTTACAAGCTTTCACTCTCTGCTTTTTTGTGAGTTTGTTGCATCTTGTGCCGACCGGGCACAAGCACACGCCGTCACCACAACCACCGACCGGAGGGGAGCCCAATTTGCTGTCAGTTTCTCTCCATCTTATCTGCTTTTTGACCCACTCTTCCACTCGCATCTGATGCAGTGCGGCTCGAATGGCCGCTGCTGGCCGCTTCGTGGGGTTCGATGTTACGCTGCCTAAAGTTGATGATATCACGCTTATCACTGGACCATAATGCAGTTAATGATCGTCAGTTTGAAAGCGCAACGAGTTCAACGAGTGTGAAAATGAACTTTCGGACAGTAGAATAGAGCCATGGTCATTTGAAATTTGTGTGACTTCATTATCCATCAAATGTCAATTCAGTTTACTATTTCCAAATTTTCTAAGCGATCCTAGCTTTGTGAGCCAAATAGAAAAAAAAAGTTTTGTCAAATTTCAAAGAAAAATAATACGATTTTTATCAGGGAGCGTCCATAAATGAAATAGCTTTTGCGGGGGAGGGGGATTCTGGGATTGTGGGGCAAGCCATGTATTATGTATGGGAAATAATGCTACATAATTTATGGACGCTCCCTAATGATTCACATAACTGTAGGTCAATTTAGCTTTCAATAGATAGCCAATGTCGCAAATCAATAAGGACACATAAATTATACCCGTTGATCCAATTTACCGCTTTCTCCGAGCGCTAAACAATGGGGCAACATTCTCATGCAGAATTGATCTATTTAGGACCTACTGGTCTGGTCGGCTTAGCCCACTTTCAATCTCCTTCGGTGCGAGTTCAGACAACGTTCGGACCACCAATTCAGGTAACACGCCCCATAAATCCATTTCCGTCAATACATGTTTATTACACACCGCATGCCAAAAGCCT